>NW_022590385.1:0-15390 GCF_004348235.1 Phoca vitulina | reverse complement strand
AACCACTGAATTATATGTAAATGTATATGTACATTATACAGGAATTATGAAGATAGACTTTCTTCTTAGAAATTAAAACTAAAACTGTTACCTACGTCTCTTGCTTCCACTTACTTATTCCATGAACATATGGTAAGAATCCCCAGTGGCTTTTACGGCTATCATTAATAACATTTCTGTCTAATAGGGTCTTATATCTAATTGTGGAATTAGGCTCATAGACAAACATTTATAATTCAATTGTAGTAACTGTTATTAAATAGATAAGAACAACAAGTTACAGAAAAGTAGAACAAAAGATCAGAAATGATCACTCTACCTGGTAGAGTCCAGGAAACCCTTAAGAGTGGGAGTATATAGCTGAACTGAAAGTACAGGAAGGGAAACAAGTATTTGTGCATAGATATAAATGTTGATATAGAACATTATGACACAAATTTTTATTAAAGAATGGTGAAATTTTGTGTTCGTTGGTGATGTGTCAAACTTTTCTTCCCAAGATCTCACATTGTCATCAATATTGCTTAATATTTGTTAAGCAATTATTTTCCTTAGGTGCTATGAAGGCCTTGGGAATACAGGTGCAGACAATATAGATTTGATTACTGCTTTCAGAGGTAGGGTATCTACATAACTTAGCTTTGCGTACACTTTGATATTGCAAAGAAATACTATTAATAGTTACAGTTTGACAACAGATATAAATCAGGATTGCCCTGAACTAACTAGAATTTGTCACCATATACAAAGGAAAATAACAGTGTGCAGTGTGACTATACAATGGGGTCCCTAACCCTTTTTAAGGTGTCATATAGAAGGCTGTGTAAATGAAATTTCTCCATAGAATCAGGGCAGGCTTTATCAGGATGCAACCCGTGCAGTTGCCCTATACCTAGAAGGTCTCCGCATCTGGTTTAAACCTCTACTGTTGCTGTCTTGAAATTGTGAATATTGTTTTAAATTAAATTTATTTATTTGACAGAGAGAGACACAGCGAGAGAGGACGCACGAGCAGAGGGAGTGGGAGAGGGAGAAGCAGGCTTCCTGCTGAGCAGGGAGCCCGAGGCGGGGCTCCATCCCAGGACCCTGGGATCATGACCTGAGCCCAAGGCAGACGCTTAATGACTGAGCCACCCAGGCACCCCTGTGAATATTTTTTTAAAAAGGGGCCCCACATATTCATTTTGTGCTGGGCCCAGCAAATTATGTATACAATACTATATAGAAAATACATAATCTGCTCTAGTAGGATGACAATCAAAAATGCCAGAGGATTCATGGACCATATAGCATGAGGCTTGTTGAAGGACCTGGAAATACTGGATTAAAAATATCTAAAAGATGAATTAATAGCTTCCCTAAAATTGAAAGTTCAGATGGGTCAAAGGAGAAGTAGAATTTTGTAGTTCAGTTCCAGAAGAGGGAAGAAGAATTCTGGGAATCATAGGAAAACAGGAAAGGCAGAATTTTACTACAGTGGAAGGCAAGACATCATTACATGTAAACTCCCCAGTATCAGGTATTAAATCTGAGGCTTGGTGACCATCAAGTCATGATTGTTAAGAACAAATATTTCTATTCATTAAGAAAAGAATGAGAGGACTACATAGTCCAAACCAATCCTAAGATATCATATTTATGAAATACACTGAAACTTTCTTGTCAAAATGACTCATATTTCAGAATTCTATGAAGTGAAGAAGGGAACAAGAAACAGTCTTTCAATTATCTTTTACTTGAAGCAGGGAAAAGGAAGAGAAAGTATAGAAGACTGATAGTATGCTCACTTAAGAAGTGTACAAATCATGCTGACCTTAGTTCTGGTTATGAGTCCCAAGACATGGCTTTAAAGTTAGCAAATGCTAATAAGTGCTCTTTATTCAACAAATGAATCTAATTTAGTTGCATAAGCTCTGCAAAGAACTTGTGAATTAAGACTTGAGGTATCATTTTATAGATGAGGAAACTGAAGCTCAGAGTTGACTTTTTTTTAGTCTATATAGCAGATGATTAGTTAATTGGTTTGTTTACTCATGAAGAAACTATTTTTTTAAAAGCTTTTATTTATTTATTTGACAGCGAGAAGGAACACAAGCAGGGGGAGTGGGAGAGGGAGAACCAGGCTTCCCGCCAAGCAGGGAGCCCGACACGGGGCTTGAACCCTCATGACTTGAGCCCAAGGCAGACGCTTTAAAAACTGAGCCACCCAGGCGCCCCATGAAGTAACTATTTTTTTGAGTACCTAGTATGTTCAGGCACTGTGCTATGTACTAAGAATGCAAATATGAACAAGACAGAGTAGAGTTTATACTGCAACAAGTTAGCCAGGATATGGTAAACTTCTTTGCTTTGTTCTGTTCAAAAGGAAAAAACTCAGGCAACTTTTTTTTTGGTCAAGCAATTGTTATTTGGGGTAATTCTGATTTGCATGAACCATGTTTATTTATCCTTTATTTCAAGCCTATGTGAATCTGGCACTATTATATCAGGAAGTGAATAAGGTATGTTCCTTGTCTTTTGAGAGGTATAAAAGAGACCTATATAAACAACTGACTGCAAGTACAAAACAGAATGAAATAAGTAGTAAATAGACTGGGAAATATTATAAAATGGGAGAGCAGAAGGAGAGGGAGACTCAAATGTGACTAGGCTATCAAGAAAGGTTTTGTGGAAAAGGTGAACTGAGAAACATGACAAGGGGAAAAAAGTTCAAAATTATGAGAATAAGTTTCAAAAGAGGAAACGCTATGACGTATCAAGCCATATATCCACAGCACATAACATAGTAACTAGCATATATCCAGTTAATAAGCAATAAGTATTTATTAAATTCATTAATATAAGAATTAATTTACTGCTGTGTGTTTAATGTTGAACAAGGAGAAAGAGCAAAATCACATTGTTATGAATATCCATGGAACATTTGAGTAGTGAGAAGACTGATAAGTATGAATGGTAAGTGATATGACAGAGTTTATGGACAGTGCTTATGGAAGAAAGAGGGAATGATGCTTGAAAGACAAGTAGGAATTAAATTGTGGAAAGCCTTATTTTTTAGATGAAGCTTGAAGTGAACTCACAACAAATGACAAACCAGGAACGTTTAGCACCTAGCACCTATTACAGTGTCTTAAACAATAGTACGCTATATAAGTTTGCTGAATGAATAAGTAAAAATGTGAAATAATAAATGAGGGAAAGAGTGACATCTATCAGTTTGTTCAATAAACGTTTATTGAGCACAGTTCTGGTCTAAGTACTGTGAAACAAGAACAATGGTGTCTATCCTCATTTACTTCCTCAGTTAATGTGATATATACACGGGTCCAGCCAACAGTGACAGTACTATGTGAGATGAGTACGAGAGCGAGAGAGAAAGCCCTTTGGAACACATTAGGAAGACTTCCTAACCCAGCTTCTGTGGATTTTCAGATTTATTTTATTTTGGATTTTTCAGGACAGAGTGGTTAGTGAAGGACAATTAAGAAAAAAAGTGACGTCTACATTAAGGCATGAAATCATGCAGGAGTTGAGGGGAAGTAAGAATAAAGTGTACAGAGTAGGTAGAAAGGTTGACTAAAAATATTCAGAGAAGGCAATAGGAAGAGCTAAGGGTACAGAAGTAGAAAGGAAAGCGATGAAAGATAAAATTGGAAAAGAGAGAAACCGAATGCCAGCATAACAGTAGGGTGACTACAGCAATAGCTCACAGGAGAGGCAGCTAAGGCCATGGCAGTGACAGTGGAAAAGGAGGATGTCTTTCTGACTTCCACATACTCAGTGTTCAATAACTACTGCATGACAACAGGATTTGAGGACTAACTGCTTATGTGGTGTAAAGAAAGAGAAGAGAAAATGGACTCTGAAGTTTCTAGTTTGAGTGATTAAATTGATGTAGTCTATATAATTTGAGATTGGAAATATAGTTGTTGACCAGATTTTGAGGCTAAATTAGTCAATTTAGTTTTGGACATAACTTGTTTAAGAAATCTGCCTGCCATCTTTCTGGCATTCCCTAGCTGAGTGGAAATATATCTGGAGCTCAAACATCATGGTGTTAAAGAGCAACCCTTGGGAGAATCTTCTCCATTATACCACCAGGTAGCAATTTTTCCTTTTCACGGAAAGCAAATGAAATTAACAAGTGGTGGCTATTTTCTATTTTTCTTAAGTAAGAGATTGACAATATGTGCTTGCCCTTTCCAAAAAAGGTAGGCTGCTTCTCTACATTAAGTGATTACACAACACATCTGCTAATCTCCTATTGAAAGCCATTTTACTGAGAAATCATGCTTGTTTATCTTTTTATGTTTATGCCTAAATAAATAACTTGTAGGAAAATATGTCCCTTTGAATATTGAATAAAGCAAAACAAAATTATGCTTGGATGTTTCTTAATTTCTGCAGAAGGAGGATAATGAAAGGAATCTGAACAACCCCTTCTCCTTGATGAAAGAGTTGCCCAAAGGAACTTGTCTTTAGACTACTATATCCACTCTTTTCACTAAGCTAGCCCTGCCAGGACTTCGTAGAACACTGACACATCTCACCTTTGACAAAGACCTGAATGCAGCATTTCTTGGCATTTGTTTTATGGGACATTGAGGGAAAGTAAGAACATTTCACTGGATTTCATCTATTGATGCCCTGAAATGTTGTTCTGATTGCAGCCAGAGAAATCAAAGTATAGTTTAGCCGAGACAGGGAGCCATCCTTTATTTTTAAAGTCCATTAGAACTTTCATAAAGACAGATATAGCATTTGAGTCAGAACATCATCTAGGCAAATATAGCATTTGAGTCCATGAGAAAGAATAAAAAGAAGAGAAACAGAGGCAGAGAGAGGGAGAGTGGGGAGAGAGGGCAAGAGAGAAAGAAGGAAGGAGAGAGAAGAGAAGGGGAGGGGAAGAGAGGGAAGAGGGAAAAGGTTGAGATGAACAATCTAAACTGAATATTCTAAAGAAACAAAATTTTGCAGTGAAGAAGAGAAAACTGAAAGAGGTTCAAGGGAAGGTGATGAGGAATGGTGGAAAGGGTGAAGACAGAGGTGAGACCCTATATCTGACCATCATGAGTTCTTTAGTAATTTTGGGCGAACCACTTTATACACACATTCCAACTTGGATGCAATGGGAAAAAAATCACTAAGTTTAGAGATGATACTTATGAGAGTAGTGATAAATGTGTGACGAGACATGGGTGTGTGTGAAATACTTTAGGCTTTTAAGAGAATATCCGACTTTTACATCACAGCATATTCCTCTTAGCTCCATTTCTCTACTTGGCCTCAATAGCTGTGATAAGGTCTGGTGGGATGACAAAATTAGCCTCTTATAAAGAGTCTATTTCTCATTGAGCCCGTCCCTCAGTATTTTGAGTGGAGAACAGAAATCAAATACACAAGTTCAATGCGTTTTAGTCATTCAGGTTAATTCTTTTAATACAGATATATTGGCCAGATAGATGACACTTATGTTTAATCATTTTTCAATTCCAGTTATTCTTAATCCTAATTATGCTTGACCTGATTTACAGTGAGCAGAAATTCATTTCCAACTAAGTAAACAGGAACTATAGAGCTTTTGTTGTTTGTTAGAACAAGCCTTGTTAAATAGCAAGCATCTGCTCTCCATTCCAATTATTGTTTGTAGGTTTTAAGGGTCTAGGTTAAGTAGAGTTGTCAGATTTCACTTTGTTGGATAATGAAGTCAGAAAATGAATTAATAACAGCAGCTCAAATCTGTCCCATTTTACAGCTTGCTAGTGCATCCATTAGCTTATTGGATTCTGATATTGCTGGGAGGAAGTATGTCTGGCTCTTCATCTGTATAATGGGGATAGGAATCACATCCTCCTCCTAAGGTTGTGGTGAGGATTAAATGATTTAATAAATGCAGGGAGCTTAAAATTGTGCTGGGCACATAGCAAATATTCAATAAGTATTAGCTATTTTTTGTTGATCCTATTATTATGGTTATTAAGTTCATTGTAGTTTGTAAAGTCTGTATCACACTGAGAGAAGAAGGACAGGAAAAAAAGATGATGAGACAGGGAGAGGGAGGGAGACAGGCAGGGAGATGAATGTAGAGAAGAAAGGATTAATATTAGACTTATAGTTGAGAGGATCTAAACCTTGCCTATTTGAAAAGGCTATTTGGGGTAGTGCCATGTCATTAAGGAAAGTAGATTGAAGCAGATATATTAAGGTGGTATTGATTAGCTTTGTAAATATCCATTCTCTTGCAGTCAGTAATGGGAGATTTTTTTAGATTAGAAGGAATGTGAGAAGACAGGGCTTTCCAGGGATTAAATTGAAGGATTAGGAACCACTAACCATTTGTATGACCCTGTGTGTTTATAATTAATATGCCAGAGCCAGAGCCACTTTCTCTATAATGTGGACCTCAATAATGGTTTCTTATATTTATCTCGTGATGAGGCTACTAAAGTAAATTCAGAAAGGCATTTGGAATCTTTCACATAGGCTGAATATAATAATAAAGAGTTTCAACAGATTGTACTGTGCAGTTGTTTTTATTCGTTGTTTCTTTTGTTCTAGCTAGCCTGAGTTTAAGTCCTCATCATGCCTCATCTGAATGCTAGTATAACTTCTCACTTTTCAGTTCTTCCTTCCTTCAATCTATGTGCCATAATACCAAACACAGATCTGATCAAATTAATCCTATTGCCCAATGAATAATCAAGTTTATCACTATAATATGGATTTCACAACCTGAGACTAGAAACTTTATTAAACCTTATTCATTATGTCCTCATCTTTATAAGACATTATTCATTATACCCTTGTCTTTATAGGGGTCATCCAGGCTAATTTGCCATTGCTGTTTTACCAGCATTTGCTGTGTAACCTTGGAAAAATTGCTTGGCCTCACTCAGACTCATTTTCCTGATTCTAGCAGTGATTCTCAATCTGGGGTGATCATGCATCCCAGGGACATTTGTCAACGTCTGGAGACATTTTTGAATTTCAAAGCTGGTGGGGAGAAGTGCCATTGACATCTAATGGATAAAGGCCAGGGATCCTGCTAAGCATCCTACAATGCACAGGACAGCCCCCCACTATAAAGAATTATTCATTCTCAAATGTTAAAAGTGTCAAGATTGAGAAGTTCTGCATTATGGAGATCATAAACCTACTGACTCATGTGATTGTAACAGTTCAAAGTTAAGTACCATGCAGTACCTGGCATTTACAAACACTCAACACATGTTCATTTTTATTGCCTGTCCAATCTTATTTCTTGCTTTTCCTGATTCCCGTTTTTTATTTATTTAACAAAACCTTCCTTGCTGCTTCCTTTGTGCCAAGCCCTTTAAACATATTCATCCTCAAACTGGCCCCTGAATTTACCTTAAGTTCATGCCCATTTTACAGACGCGGAAACAAAGAAAAGTTGACTATCTTGGCTAAAATTACACAGCTTGTAAGTTACAGATGTAACATTTGAACATTGACAGTCTGACTCCACAATCTGGGTTCTAACTACTGTGTTGAGCTGTTTTTCTATACCCTGCTGTCCTACATACCAGTCATTTCAGGCTTCTGTTTAGTTTCATGATATTTCAAGCATTTTTAAACCGCTGAACAAGAAATGATAAGTTTTTTAAAAAGACAGGAACACATTGTTGTTTCTCTTAGAATCCCCTGTAAGTAGCATGGTACTTAGCATGAACTAGACAGTATATGAATAAGTGAACCAAACTATCAGCTAGAGTTCTCTGGTATGGTTTGTCTTCTAGTCACCGGTACAGGATCAGGAAGACAGTCCTTGGCCCTAAAGCAGATTAAGCCCACTGATCTACCAGGGGCTTTGTCTTTGTCCTCTACCATGGCTTCCATAGCCTGAGCTCCAACTCCCCAAACTAATCAAAACTGACCCTAAATGATTTCATGTGTACTGATCCTCCCAGGGGCTCTCCATGTGGCTTGATGAAATGCTTTTGCAAACACAGATGCACTTGTATTCCCGTCATTTGCCAATGAAGCAGGCACTAACAGGAACAGATTTTGGTTCTTCAGCATCAGACGAGATCGGGCGCGTTCAGGGTGGTATGGCAGTAGTTGGTTCTTCAGCATCAAAGAAATAAACATTTATATTATCTTTTTAGTAAATAGGTAGGACGATTACTGAAGCCTTTCTATCTGTTATTATTTTGTGACACAACCCTAACACATTAAGTTTAACTTTCTCCTTATATGTATAATAATCCAATATAAACATTGTTCTTAAGGCCCAGAATTTGGATTAAGAAGTCTTAAGTTTAAGTCCCAGCTCTGCTACTTCCAAACTGTGTGACCATGGCCATGCTGATTAACCTCTCTGTGTTTCTGTTTCTTCAATCTGAGAGAAAGGACATTAATGCATCAACACACATACACACACCACATTCATGACTATTTCAAGGATCAGATAAGATAAAGTACATGAAAGCACCTAGAAAAGTTTTATTTAAAAAACTGTGAATTTAGTTAATATTAGAGAAGTCATGATCATTTTTGTGAATCCTCACAAAGAAATGGGTTAAAAGAATGATTCAGGGGACACCTGGGTGGCTCAGTCAGTTAAGTGTCTTCCTTCGGCTTGGGTCATGATCCCAGGGTCCTGGGACTGAGCCCAGAGTCGGACTCCCAGCTTAGTGGGAAGCCTGCTTCTCCCTATGCCTGCTGCTCCCCAACTTGTGCTCTCTCTCTGTCTGTCAAATAAATAAATTAAATCTTTAAAAAAATTTGAAAAAAAGAATAATTCAGGAGTGGTACCATAAAACACAACTAAAATAGCTTTAAAAATGGATCAAAAAGGGGCACCTTGGTGGCTCATTCGGTTAAACATCTGCCTTTGGCTCAGGTCATGATCCCAGGATCCTGGGATCGAGCCCCTCATCAGGCTCCTTGCTCAGCGTGGAACCTGCTTCTCCCTCTCCCTCTGCCTGCCACTCCCCCTGCTTGTGCGCTCTCTCTCTCTATCAAATAAATAAATAAAGTCTTTAAAAAAATGGACCAAAAACAAAAAAAAAACCAGCTAAACAGGACTAATGATAGTTGATAAGATGCTAAAAGTCTCGTATTTGAGAGCACAGTTGCAGTTTTCACTTACTCTTTTCATCTTTATCAAGATATTTGGTTTATGGATCCCCATTTTAGGAGTGACTCATCAATATGCTCGGTCCTATATTCCTCCTCCAAGTTGCCCTCTCTTCTACCTTCATGACAGACAGTGGGCATCACATATAAAGGACATTCCACCAACGATTCTACGTGTATGCAGTCTTGTCCTCAATCACTCTTCACCTCTGAATTGATGATGTTCCTGAATGCAGACTTAGGTTTTATAAAATGTTTTGTTGTTGTCTTTGCATGCTTAGAGCCTGCTCTTAACAAAGACTTTCCTTAACCACACTTTAGTTAGGCTCATCTGAGCCCTTTTGGACATGACCCTGTCCTGGGCCTTCTCCTCAAGAGCAAGAATCCTGCTAAGTCAGTTTAGCAAGAATCTCCCACCCTATATATCTGATCATCCACAATACATTTTCATATTCCTCATTTTCCACTCTCCCCCAGGTGATATCTGACCCCTCTAGCCTGCCTTCAGCTAGAATCCTGTCCAATCTGTTTTAGCCAGAATCTCCCCTTATTTCTGAAATTCTTTTTTAGTAGTTTTCCATCTACAGACCCCTACCGTGCCCCTTAACTGTAAATTACTATTTTTCCTTGTATTTAGCGTTGAGGCCAATCTCTCTCTACTGCAAAATTCCATTTCAGGAGTCACTTGAATGAAATCTTCATTACTGTCTTTAACAAGTGCAGAATATTTTTTTATTTAGCACTCTGAATTTGATTCTCTGAATTAACCCTTTTTTTAAGATTTTATTTATTTATTTGAGAGAGAGAGAGAGAGCACTTTGGAGGCGGGAGGGACAGATGGAGAGGGAGAGAGAGAGAAGCAGACTCCCCACTGAGCAGGTAGTCCAATGCAGGATCAATCCCAGGACCCTGGGATCATGACCTGAGCCGAAGGCAGATGCTTAACCTACTGAGCCACCCCTGCTCCCCCTGATTCAGCTCTTTTAAACAGTAACTCTGTTTCACAGTCATGATTATGCTGCCTCATGCCACCCTTGAAGAAATGCCCACCTCTAGCTAGGTTCAAGTCAGCTCTCAGCTCATATAGGCTTATGCCATCCTCCAGACTGGGCACCAACACATTGCCCTCTTCCTAAAATTGTAATTCTCTTATTGCCAGTAAAAGAAAGTTAAATGCCAAGCTTGGTCATACATGTGGTGTTCTCTATGTATGTATTCTCATTTAAGAAAAGTCATGTACTCACATTAGAACCTTAAGATCATACAATAAAATTCACTCACTGAGAAGTCCTTTATGACTCTTGTTTCTACCCAACAAGAATTTTAAAATAAAACAAGAACTAGTTGAAGCCAAAGCAGTGCATGTGGCAGATGCTTCTGAAATAGTGTTTTCAAGCTGCAGTTTATAAAGCCCATTGCCTATATATACCACATCTTCTTTATCCATTCATACGTTGATGGACATCCTGGCTCTTTCCATAGTTTGGCTATTGTGGACACTGCTGCTATAAACATTGGGGTGTGGGTGTATATATATAATATACATATATATAAAATATATATACACATACACACACACACACACACACACACACACACAGGAATATTACGCAGCCATCAAAAAATGAAATCTTGCCATTTGCAATGACGTGGTTGGAACTAGAGGGTATTATGCTAAGTGAAATAAGTCAATCAGTATCATATGATCTCACTGATAGGAGGAATTTGAGAAACAAGACAGAAGATCATAGGGGAAGGGCAGGAAAAATGAAACAAGACGAAACCAGAGAGGGAGACAAATCATAAGAGACTCTTAATCTCAGGAAACAAACTGAGGGTTGCTGGAGTGGAGGGGGGTGGGAGAGATGGGGTGGCTGGGTGATGGACACTGGGGAGGGTATGTGCTATGGTGAGCTCTGTGAATTGTGTAAGACTGATTTATCATAGACCTGTACCCCTGAAACAATACATTATATGTTAATAAAAAAAAATAAAGCCCATTGCCCTCCTTTAGCATAAATTGCTAATATACTTCACTTATAATATCTGCAGGTTGCTGCACAAATTTTAGCTGCAACTCAGTCCTCAGTCTCAGATATCTGGGTATAGATGTTGGAAAATTAGAGCAGTCAAGCTAATCAGAAGGAGCCATTAGGACCCCCCAACAGGCAGGATCACAAATGAGATGATTTCACCTCTGAACCCTTCTTGGCTAATTGACCTGTACCTTTAAAAGTCATCCTAATTCAAATTCAGTTCCTGAATTCTCATTCCTTAAGCTCTTCTAATTTGTAGCAAAATAAACCAAGAGAGGTTTCATCAAAGGTCAATTTTCAGACTCAAAGTGGGTGAGCAATATCAAAGAGATCTATATAGACACAAAGTAAGGCTTTACTACTCCCAACTAATCAAAGAAAGGGGAATTTTAAAAGTGTGAGTTTTAGGCATTTTTAAAAGAAATTAAAATAAATATATTCTGAAGAGTACCATAATTTGAACTTTGTGTTGCTGGTTTATTGTCCAATGAAGATTCCTGTTCTCACAAACAAACAAGATTGATTTATAAACAGGAGCAGCAATCTGCATACTGTCTTTGTAGATTGCTCTTTTAACAGATTAAAAATTTCCCCTTTTAATCATGTTACCCAATATAGTTTAAGACAAACTATATAGCTAAAAATGAAACCAAAGAAAATCTCAGGATTTCAAACTCGAAAAACGCACAAGTTCAGTTTTCTTCTATAATCTTACATAGTATAGTTCAAAGAGAAATGGACTAGAAGTTAGAAGACCTGAGTTTTCTTCTCAGCTCCAAACATTATTTTCAAGTCAATTGTTTCATTAATTTATTTATTCAGCAATTATTTATAGTGTTAATTCTGTGTTTTGTGCTGCTTCAGACATTAGAGATACAGAGGTGACAAAAAGTGCACACAATATTACGGATCTTAGTTGCACTTGGAAAAGACAGGACAATAAAAACAGTAAACATACATATATATAATTTCACATGGTCGCTAGTTACATATTTTTTTATTTTTATTTTTAAAGATTTTATTTATTTATTTGACAGAGAGAGAGACACAGCGAGAGAGGGCGATGTGGGGCTCGATCCCAGGACCCTGGGATCTTGACCTGAGCCGAAGGCAGACGCTTAACGACTGAGCCACAGTTGCCCCCCCCCTTTTTTTAAATAGCAGTGCAAAGGGATAGAATGTGAAGTGTGAGGGTATGGGAAACCAGGATTCAAATTAATACAGGGTGATTAGGAAAACTCTCTAAGTAGATATTTGAGCTGAGCCTTGAATAGGAAGAAAATCCTATCAGCCTCAGTCTCCTTATCTGAAAAATGAGGATAACGATAGTACACATTCCATAAGTTTGTTTGAAGTATTAAGGTCTTGCACTGAAAATACTAACCAGTTGAATGATGGCACATTGTAAATACTCAACGATAATGGTTACTAAGGTTATTATTAGGCATTGCAATGATGATAAGTTTGAATATATTTAATATAATACAAATAATAAATGTTCTCTAGAGAGGATGGAGTCAGGTGGCATCACTGTTGAAAATAATTAAGAAACTAGGTAGAATGATTACAAAATAGTAAGGAAAAAACTAAAAAATCAAAAGCTATATCATCACCTATCACAGTTCTATTACCACTCATTATCATATTAGATTGAAAATACTGCTGCTTATTTATACAACATCTTTTATCTGAGCACCTTACTGTGCTTGGATCATATCTGGGGAGAAAAAACTATTAATCTCTGCTGATGTTTGATCAAAATAGGCTTTGTCAGTTACAACACTACAAGATGGAATCAGAATTACAGGTGAGCTAGAGTCTTGTGTTTTATACAGAACATGATTTTCTAACCTTTTAGAGCTCCAGCAGTAGCAAGATGTAGAATATGCATTTGTTTGACAGACACAGATCTCTGAGTAACAATCATTCCTTGCCACTTACTAGCTATGTAACTTTTAAGAACATACTTAACATCCTGAAGGCTTAGTTTTCCTATCTGTAAAAGGAAAACTGTAGTTCCTAATCACAGGCTGCTTTTGATGTCTAAGTGATAAAATAAATACAAAACCAACTAGCACAATGTTGGTGATAGAATAGAAAATGGAAAAGATGTGGTCCCTCTCTTGTGAAATTTAACCTAGTTGGAAAGAAAAACCCACACATAAATATGATTACAATTGGGCAAAATACCATGAGAAATAAAATAGCATAAAAATGATGAAATAATAATGAAAATATTGTGAAGAAGGCCATGGACTATTTTTTTGGAGCATTGCCTTTTTTGAAATAAATTCAAAGAGGACAGAAGTCATGCTTCCTATAGTTACTTGGTGTAGGGCCTAACATAACAAAAATGTCATACTTAAAAAATTGATTTGATAAAGGCAACTGATTATTGCAGTTTCATAGTATAAACAGGTAAGGGAAATATAGCAATAGGAAAATAAAAAGATTACTAAGACAGAGTGTCTGCTCCATGCTTCAGTGAATCTAAAATCTCGAGGGAGATAGAAAGGAAGAAATACCCTTGGCCAAAGAACAGAACTCCTCTATCTGAAAAGATTGCCCTCTTACACAGCCTCTAGAGGAAAGAACAAAGACAGATGCAAGGGAGAAAGAGAAAACCCACCTTGCCAGCAGATCAGCCCAGTCGGATTTGTCAACCAAAGAGGTTACTATTTTGTCAGAACCACATCCTACCCAGTGGCCACAGGAACAAGGCAGAATGCCACAACTGAATTAAGGGGGCACAAGTGTTGGCTTTGTCTCAAAAGGAGATGAAAAAAAGAAACGCGTGCTGACCTTCTGAATTCGGGGAGTCCAGGTTTCAGAACTTCACATCCATTTGTAAATAACTTGTGAAGTACTCCAATTTACTTGACAAGTATAGGCACAACTGAATGAACTTTCATAATTGCCAAGTAAGTCTTAGGAGAGATGTTGTCTACTGTTAATTACCTCTCTTTGTTATTTTTCCCTTAGATATTTACCCACCTAAAGAATAAAGGTCCTCAGCCACCCAAACCAAAAGTAAGATAGAAGGTCCTTTCCTATTAAGAAAGAGTCAAAGATTTTGCTTACATTACTTCAACAAATGCATAACAAAGACTAAAAGAGACCATAGGGCCCCAGAAATTGTCCATTTTTCTCACACATGGTACGGGCTTAAAGGTCATTATTGAATAATTGACCCTATTTCCTGAGACTAATTGTCCAAAGAGTATGTTTATACACTTTCTGGTAGCCTGTTTAATATCCTGCCACTGCAATTGTGAAAAACAAAAAGAAATGGCAGCTAGGAATGGGAATTTTTCTGTTACGTGTTTTTTTTTTTAACACTACAGATTTCACACATACACATAAATTGCATTTTCTTCAAGCAAATTTACTAGTTTCTGTCACTCAAATGACTGTTCTTGTTTCCTCAGAAAACTCAAACTACCTGTCTTATCGAAGCAGTAGTTTTCTTGCAACATAATATAAAACATTTTGGCGAAGAGCAACCCCAGTAATAAAAAAAAGAATTAATGAATATGACAAATACTTCATTAACCTTCTATTCTTATCCTTATGATAGAAAGCTATGTAAAAATACTTTTGAGTCTTTTTTTTTTTAATAAGGTAAGGAGTCAAGCAGATACCTGAAATAGAAATCCTGAGATTCTTTTGAATGTTGATTCCATTCAAAGAGTATCCAGTGATGTGCTTTCTATTTTTTGAGGATAGATGAGATTGAAAGAAGTGGATTGAAAGAGAAAAGTCACTGAAGTTGGTAATAACAATAACAACATTTTTATTAGAGGCTAAAGAAAAGTTCTCAGACTCAGAAAATTATTTTGTGAATCTTAAAGGTACATAAGAACATAAGGTACATAAATATCTTAAAGAAACAAGGCAGATGGGACAGCATTAGTAGTATCTGTCCTCCACTTCCAATTCATAGGGCAGAGGAGAGGGGCCTCCCATTGTTAGCATCTTTATGTTCCCTACACTTCCTTTGGCAGAGGAATGCTATCAGCCTTCATTTCTGGATATCATTAGTCCTGAAGTCAGATACATTTTGGCAATTGTGGATGACTATCCCACAACCTTAAAGATACCTAGAGAATCTAGCAGAAGTTCCTGAAATAAATATTTAGGCTTTTAAATTATAGACTGCAAAGGCTATAAAATTATAACAATAATACCAAAAGAATTAGTCTCTCTTCAAATCCCACCATGCTGTGATTTGAAGAGAGACTAATTCTTTTGG
>NW_022590384.1:0-15394 GCF_004348235.1 Phoca vitulina | reverse complement strand
CAGGTGTGCGCTAAGAACCAGGGCCCCTGCGTGCCCTCCAACCCACTCCTGGCTGCCTGGAAGATGAACAAGAACCTCGACCTGAGACACATCACCTTCCCAATCTTCAACCAAACGGGTCAGCCCATCTACCTAGCCGGCACCATTAGGGGAACCCTTTTAGGCAAGAGGATGGGAATGAACCAGTTACTCGTGAAGGCCAAAGCCATGCGGCTTCTGTACTGCCTGAAGACGGAGGATGGAGAGGTCAACGAGCTTAGCAAGATGTGGTTGATCCATTTCCTGAACCAGCTTAGCAACATGGAAACGAGTCTGGCCCTGAAGAAGATCCAGGTACCTGGTGGCTGGGCTTGATAGGGAGGCCAGGAGAAGGTGGGAGGAATAAGGACACTTTCCAAGGATCATAGCAGTAGCACTCCCTGATTATTTGATGGAGTCCTTGGCTTGAAGCTGGGAGTGCTCTACTCTATTTGGTACTTAATCCAGAGTCCTTAATCTCACACATCAAAGGTTGCCACAAATCTTAAATCCTTAGTAATGTTCTGGTGGAAAACACAAATCCTACATCCTCAAGGTAGGTCTGTTCCGTACAGACATTGATCATCAGGTTTCCTAGTCAAATGACTTTGAAATTCCTACTTTTAGTTAAAGTCTCTGCTGTTTGGGGGAGCCCCCTAAAACTTGTTTGGAGTTCACTGAAATAAAAAATAAAAAATAGGGCGCCTGGGTGGCTCAGTTGGTTAAGTGACTGCCTTCGGCTCAGGTCATGATCCTGGAGTCCCGGGATCGAGTCCCACATCGGGCTCCTAGCTCAGCGGCGAGCCTGCTTCTCCCTCTGACCTTCTCCCCTTTCATGCTGTTTCTCTCTCTCTCGCTCTCTAATACATAAATAAATAAAATCTTAAAAAAAAATAAAATAAAATAAAAAATAAAAAATAAAAAATAAAAAAATAAAAAAAACCCTTTAAGCAGAACTTCCATGGTGTTTTTGAAAAGAGAACTAGCTTAGCATTTTCCGGGTAAGTGATCGCACAGTGCCAAGCACATGCTAACTATTCTGTAACGTTGGGCCAGCAAGCCTACTAGTACTTGTGAATAAGCCTGGTCAAAGTGAGACAACTACTGGAAAAAGCCTTTGAATGCTAGAGCTTTCTGAAATATCAATGTAATTAAAATAGTAAAAGACAACAACCTAATAAAATTTAGAAAATGTGACACTTTTCTGTGGCTGTTAATGACTTCACGGTCTTATACAGAACTCAGATTTTGTATAGTCAGGAGTTTTAAACTTTGGGTTTTTGCAAGAAACTTCGGAAAGCATGCCAGGGATTTGTGGGAAGAAGCAAAACTATGTTGCCTTCTTTATTCTAAAGTCACAGTTCACATATTTTGATCTTTTACTAAATTTTAACCTGTTGTTTCAATGAATAAGCTATAGTGTTTCAGTCGTGTTTGTAACACACACAGATATTGGAGTGAAAAGTTATTTACTTGTGTATATTTTTGTGGCAGGTGGTCTATTTTCACATCACTTTCCAGACAACTGGAATTTGAAGCAACTTCTACAACCGTGATCCCTTTGTTCCACTTGGCATAGCTTCTAATCATATTATTTGCAATCACATCATGCTACAGGTAAAACAGCTTTACTGGTTGTTTAACTCTTTTAAAAAATTATTTGCGTGTGATGAAATACATATAAAAGATATAAAATATGTCATTTCAATCATTTTTCAGTGTACTATTCAGTGGCATTAATTAGGTTCACACTGTCAACCGTTGAATTAGATTCAACGTGCAACCGTCACAACTATCTGCTTCTAAACATTTTCCATCACCCCAAACAGAATTTGTATAAGCATTCGGCAGTAACCTTCCATGGCCCCAGTCCCGGTTAACCTTCATCTACTTTCTATCCCTATGAATTTGCCTATTCTAGAGATTTCATATAAGTGGAATCGTACAATATTTGTTCTTTTGTCACTGGCTCATTTCACTTAGCACAATGTTTTCAAGGTTCAACTATGACGTAGCATGTATCAAAACTTCATTCCTTTTTATGACTGACTCATATTTCATCGTGTATAAACAGCACTGTTTATCCACTTATCTGTTGATGGGCACTTGGAATGTTTCCCCCTTTTGGCTATTGTAAATAATGCTGCAATGAACCCTGGTGTACAAATATTTGTTTCAGCTTCTGTTTTCAATTCCTTTCAGTATATACCTAAGAGTTGAATTGGTGAGTTGTATGATAATTCTTTGATGAACAGCCAAACTGCTTGCCACAGAGGCTACCCCATTTTATATCCTACCAGCAATGTATAAGGGTTCCAGTTTCTGCACATCCTCACCAACACTTGTTACTTTTTGTTTTATTGATTATAGCCATCTTAGTAGTGGCAAAGTGTGGCTTGATTTACAATTCCTTAATTACTGATGATGTTCAGTATCTTTTCATGTGCTTATTGGCCATTTGCCTATCTTCTTTGGAGAGATGTCTATGCAAGTCCTTTGCCCATTTTTTAATCGGGTTGTTTGTCTTTTGGTTGTTGAGTCCTGTTGTTAATGAGTACTTTGTGTATTTTGGATATTAAACCCTTATCAGATATATAATTTGTAGGGGTGCCTGTGTGGCTCAGTTGGTTGAGCATCCCAACTCTTGGTTTCAGCTCAGCTCATGATCTCAGGGTTGTGAGATCGAGCCCCTCATCAGGCTCAGTGCTGGGTGTGGAGCCTACTTAAGATTTTCTCTCCCCCCCCCCCCCCCCCCCCCCCCCCTTTCTTTTCTTTTCTTTTCCTTTTTTCTTTCCTCAAAAAAAAAAAAAAAAAAAAAAGGATACATGATTTGTAAATATTTCCTCCCACTCCGTGTACTGTCTCTTCACTTTTTTGATAATGTCTTTAATGCACAGGAGTTTTTAATTTTGATGAAATCCAATTTATCTTTCATCATTTTTCTTTTGTTAGTTATGCTTTTGGTGTTACATCTATGAATCCATTGACAAGTCCAAGGTCATGCACATTTTCCCTGTGTTTCCTTCTAAGAGTTTTATGGTTTTAGCTCTTATATTTAAGTTGTTGATCAGTTTTAGTTCATTTTTGTATATGGTGTGAGTAGAGGTCATTCTACTCACATATGGAATTCATTCTGGCACATATGGAAATCCAGTTGTCCAAGTACCATGTGTTGAAGAGACTGTTCTTTCCAAGTTGGTTGGATTTGGCATCCTTGTCAAAAATCAATTGGCTGTAGATGTATGGGTTTATTTCTGGACTCTCAATTCTATTCCAGCCTACAAGTCTGTTGATTTGCCAGTACCACACTGTTTTGATTGCTGTAGCTTTGTTGTGAGTTTTGAAATCTGGAAATCACAGTCCTCCAGTTCTTTTCTCCTTTTTCAGGAATATCCAGGGATCCTTGCAATTCCATATGAATTTGAGGGTTGGGTTTTCCATTTCTTAAGAAAAAAAAGGCCAATTGGAATTTTGTAATGAAGATGGTGTTGAATCTATAGGTTGTTTTAGGTGTGATTGACATTTTAACAATACTGTCTTCCTCCCCATGAACTAAGGATTTCTTTCCATTAATTTAGGTCTTCTTTAGTTTCTTTTACCAAATTTTTGTAATTTTTAGTCTTTCACTTCCTTGTTTAAATTCATTTCTAAGTATTTTATTATTTTAGACACTATTTATTTATTTTTTATTTTTTATTTTTTTTAAGATTTTATTTATTTATTTGAGAGAGAGAGAATGAGAGACAGAGAGCATGAGAGGGAGGAGGGTCAGAGGGAGAAGCAGACTCCCTGCCGAGCAGGGAGCCCGATGCGGGACTCAATCCCGGGACTCCAGGATCATGACCTGAGCCGAAGGCAGTCGCTTAACCAACTGAGCCACCCAGGCGCCCTAGACACTATTTAAATGGAATTGCTTTCTTCATTTCATTTTTGGATTGTTGATTGCACACAAATAGAAACACAACTGATTTTTGTGTGTTGATCTTGTATCTTGCAGCTTTGCTCAATTTGTTTATTAACTCTATTAGTTTTATTGTGGATTCTTTGGAATTTTCAGATATAGAATCATGTAATCATGTAAAAAGGAATAGTTACCTTCTTCATTTCCAGTTTGAATTCCTTTTATTTCTATTTCTTATCTAATTGCTCTGGCTAGCACTTCTACTTCAGTGTTGAATGCCATTGGTGAAAATGGGCATCTTTATCTTTTTCCCGATTTTAGAGGGAACTCTTTCAGTCTTTCACTATTGAGTATAATGTTAGCTATGCAGTTTTCATAAATGCCCCTATCATTTTGAGGAAGTTCATTTCTATTCCTTGTTTCTTGAGGGTGTTTTTTGTTTTTTTTTTTTTACCATAAATGGGTATTAGATCTTGTCAGATGCCTTTTCTGCATCTATTGAGATGATCATGTGCTTTTTATCCTTTGCTCTATTAGTGTGGTATATTACATTGATTGATTTTCCCATGTTGAACCACTCTGGCATTCCTGGGATAAATCCCACTTGGTCATGATGTATAATCCTCTTAATGTTCTATTGAATTGGGTTCGCTAGAATTTTATTAAGGACATCTGCATCCATATTCACAAGAGATGTTGATCTGTAGTCTTCTTGTAGTCTTTGTTTGCATTGGTATTAGTGTAATGTGGCTTCATAGAATGGGTTAGGAAGTGTTCCTTCCTTTTCAATCTTTTGGAAGGATTTGAGAAGGATTGGTGTTAATTCTTCTTTACGTGTTTAGTAAAATTCACCAGTGAAATGATTTGGTCTTGGACTTTTCTTTGTCGGGAGGTTTTTGATTACTGATTCAATCTTTTTACTTGTTACATGTCTGTTGAGATTTTCTATTTCATCTTGAGTCAGGTTAGGTCATTTGTGTGTTTCTAGAAATTTGTGCATTTCATCTAGGTTATCTAATTTGTTGGTGTAAGTTGTTTATAATTTTTTTATAATCCTTTCTATTTCTCTAAAATCAGTAGTAATGCCTTCACTTTCATATCTGATTTAGTTATTTGGATCTTCTTTTTTCTTTGTCACTCTAGATAAAGGTTTGTCAATTTGTTGATTTTTTTATATAACCACCTTTTACTTTGGTTGATTCTCCTTTGTTTTTCTATTCTCAGTTTTATTTTTCTCTATTTTAATCTTTTCATTTCCTTCCTTCTGTTAGCTTTGGGTTTTGTTTTGTTTCTATTTCTACAGAATGTCTAGAAATCGCCATAAGGTGATTTAAGATCTTTTTTCTTTTTTTAATGTAGTATAAATTTATCTGTGAGCACTGGTGTTGCTACATCCAGTAAGTTATGATATGGTATACCGTGTATTTCTTTTCATTTGTTGCTAAGTATTTTCTAATTTCCTGTGTGATTTATTCTTTGGCCCATTAGTTGTTTAATTTCCATATATTTTGAATTATCCAGTTTTCCCTCTATTATTGATTTGGAGCTTCATTCCATTGTTGGTTGAAAAGATACTTTGTGTAATTTCAATATTTTTACATTTTCAGACATATTTTGTAACCTAGCATATGATCTATTCCAGAGAATGTTTCACGTGCACTTGAGAATAATGTATATTCTGCTATCATTGGGTTGAGTGTTCTATATATCTCTGTAAGGTCTAACTGAATTATAGTGTTGTCCATTTCTTATGTTTCTTTATAGATTATTTGCCTAGGTGTTTTATTTATTATTGAAAATGGTAAACTGAATTCTCCAACTATTACTGTAGAGCTACCTATTTCTCTCTACAAGTCTGTCAAAATTTGCTTCGTGTATTCTGGGTCTCTATTGGTGGGACATGTATGTTTGTAGTTTTTATATCTTCTTGACGAATTGGCCTTTTTATCAATATATAATGTCCTTCTTTGTCTCTTTTAACCATTTTTAAAATAAAATCTATTTTGTCTTATATTAGTATATCCAACCCTGCTGTCCTTTGGTTACTATTCGTGTGAAATATCTTTCTCCATCCTTTAACTTTCAATTTGTTTATGTCTTTGGATCTAAAGTGAGTCTCTTGTAGATAGCAGAGAGTTGAATCATGTTATTTTATCCATTTTGTCAATCTCTACATTTTGACTGGAGAGTTTAATACATTTACATTTAAAGTAATTCCTGATGGGGTGGAAATCGGAGGGGGAGATGAACCATGAGAGACGATGGACTCTGAAAAACAAACTGAGGGTTCTAGAGGGGAGGGGGGTGGGAGGATGGGTTAGCCTGGTGATGGGTATTAAAGAGGGCACGTTTTGCATGGAGCACTGGGTGTTATGCACAAACAATGAATCATGGAACACTACATCAAAAACTAATGATGTAATGTATGGTGATTAACATAACAATAAAAAATTTTAAAAAAAGTAACTGCTGACAAGGAAAGACTTCCGCTATTTGGCTATTTGCATTCTGTGTATCTTATAGCTTTTTGTCCCTCATTTCATCCATTATGCCTCTTGAATGTTTAGTTTCAATTTTTCTAGTGAGCTGTTTGATTCTCTTGTCATTTCCTTTGGCAATGATTTTGTGAGATTTTCTTACCATGGAGATTCATGTAATTCTAAATTTTAAACAACCTACATTAAATTGATACCAGCTTAACTTCAAAAACACACAAATATGGTGGCGCCTCGGTGGCTCAGTTGGTTAAGTGTCTGACTCTTGGTTTCAGCTCAGGTCATGATCTCATGCGTGGTGAAATTGAGCCCCGCAGCAGGCTCTGTGCTCAATGTGGAGTCTGCTTGAAGATTCTCTCCCTCTGCCCTTCCCCCCGCTCATGCTCTTGCTCTCTCTCAAATAAATAAGTCTTAAACATAACATTATTTTAATTTATTATTATAAATTCAAACATTATTTTTTTAAATTTCCTTATCACTGCTCTCCTTTAGCTCTGTCAGCATATTTAGAACAGTGTTTATAGTGTTTGTTTACTAAGGCCTATCTCTCTCTTTGCTCAAGGATTATTTCTGTTGATTTATTTTGTTTCATACATATTTTGAGCCACTTTCCTCTTTCTTTGTATACCTTGTGATTTTTGCTGTTATTGTTGTTGAAAACTGGACATTTGGCTGTCATAATGTAGTAACTGGAAATCAGATTCCCCCTTCCCTAGAGTTTTCTGTTGTTTTTTAATGTGTTTATTTAAGACAGTAGTGGTCCATTTTCTTAGTGATTTTCCCAAACTATTATTGTAAAGACTGTAATTCTTGTTTTTCTAGTTTTGAATTTTCTGTACCTTAGCTTGTGTTTACCTAGTGTCTTGACATAGATTTCCTTGGATGCCAGGAGCTCTCCCACTTTTTGCAAAGTGGTTCTATGCCTGGACCCTCCTTCAGCACTTAGCAAGGCTTACACTGTGCCTAGGGATCAGCCCTAGGTGAAAGCTTAGGGTCTTCTCAGGTTTTTTTTCTGAGCATACATCTTGCCCTGAGCAACTTTCTAAATTCCCCAGTATACCTGAGTGCTTTTTACTGTCCTAAATTCCCAGAGAAATGCTACTC
The DNA here is from genome assembly GCF_004348235.1 of Phoca vitulina. Lineage (NCBI taxonomy): Eukaryota > Metazoa > Chordata > Mammalia > Carnivora > Phocidae > Phoca > Phoca vitulina. The sequence goes on along the minus strand of NW_022590384.1, from coordinate 7,876 downwards.
ATCTTTAGTCATAGGCAGTCTTTTGTATTTTTGAGCTGTAATCTTTTGCTCCATGCACTTGAGGTTTGGTAATTCAACTTGTGGCATTTCCAATTTTCTCAACCTGAGTTGAGTTAGACAAAACAGAGGGGTGCTTCGCATCAGTCCTTCAGGTAGCCCCCAAACATGTTAGAACAGACATAAAATATTTTAGGAATACGATCTGCTCTGCTTCCTCCAGAAACAGGGAATTGGTTCCATACTGGTAACATGAGCTGGTACGGCTTTAACACTGCCACTGCCTTAATGCTGTGGCCACCTTGAGCCTGTGGTCACTTTAACACATCTGCCACTTTATGGTCACTGCCACTTTAAGACTTCTACCACACTGGAGAGGGAGAGGGACAGGGCATGTAAATTCACTAGAAAACCTTCCTACTATTTTGAAGTGCTCCCCCACCGTTTCTTTTATTCAACACTTGCTTAGTTGTTGTAAGCTCTTGACTATTTTTCAGAGTTCACAGAATTCTGAAAATATATGCTTGTTTTCCTATATTTCTGGGGCTTGGGCAGGGTGATGAGACTTGGGAAATTCCTACTCCAGGTTTTGCTGATGTCCAGCACTAAACTCTTATTTTTTAAACTTTTTTCCCCATTAGCAATAGGGTGCAATCAGAGAGAATAGTAAAAACAAATAAAGAAATTGTGGCCAGGGATGCCTGGGTGGCTCAGTCAGTTAAACGTCTGCCTTTGGCTCAGGTCATGATCCCAGGGTCCTGGGAGCGAGCCCCACTTCTGGCTCCTTGCTCATCAGGGAGCCTGCTTCTCCCTCTCCCTCTGCCTGCCACTCCCCCTGCTTGTGCCCTCTCTCTCTGTCAAATAAATAAATAAAATCTTTAAAAAAGAAAAAAAAAAAGAAAAAAGAAATTGTGGCCAGTTTTGTTTGATTTGGCGTATGTTTTTTATCTTACATATTGTGCCAATTGTGACTAATTATTCCATTTGGAGGCAGATATGCTGATAGACCTAAACAACAAGTCCTTATTTCTATTATAAGTTTGAACTAGCACTTCTAAGTATATAAAAAAATTAATCTCTAATTTAACTGACTTAGGTATCTTCATTGTTCTGATGTGGGGTTTACCTTGTTAAGCACTTAAAAATTGTTATCTAGGCATTAGGGTTGACTTGGGCTCTTGTGATCAGAAAGCTAAAATATGAAAAATATCAGCAAAACAAAAGAATTTAGGTATAGAAAGAACCCCACAGATTATATCATTCCAGTGATTCTCACAGCAGTCACAGAGAGAACTCTAAACCCACGTATTCTGAGGCCCTGCCCTATTGAACCAAGTCTCTGGGGGTTCAGTTAGAAAATCTATATTTCAAAAACTTCTCTAGTTGATTCTCATGTGTAGGTTGGTTTGCGAACAAATGATATCATTTAACTCTCTAGATTTTAAGGTAGAGAAAAATGAGGCCCCAGGAGGTAAAGGGAGTTAACCACAGTGGGTACTTCTTTCGAGTCAATAAACTATCTTACAACTTTGTTAGTCTGGAAAGAAAGACCACATACCCTAGAAAACAAACAAACCAAAATACTAAAGAGGAAGGGTAGGAGGGAGGGAGAGAGAGAGGAAGAATGGGGAGGGGAAAAGACAAAATTCAGTCTTGTTAAAGTCAGTAGAGTAAAAAAAATGTTAAACTAGTGTGGAATCTACAAGGTACCAACAACTGGCTTGATACAACTTTTCTACTAGATAGTTGGTTCTGAAGATACAAGTTTATATCAATTCTTGCTTATCTTTACAAATGATTATGGACGGTAATACAGAAAATCTTATACCAAAGGCAATTAGAAAATGATTTATATTTATGTCTCTTTGAAGACTTTATGTGGATGTAACCAACATACTGAACACATGGGACTCATGAGGTATAAACATACAGCAACTTGATTTTGGTCTCCCTTTGTTCCCTTTAAGTTTTGTAGGTAGAGCAGGTTTTTCCTCTGTCCCATGAAAACTCAGGCAGGTCCTGTGACTTTTGTGGTCATTCTTAGGTAAGACAAAACGCTCCATTCAGAATTAAAATGTCTGTGTCCATGTAATAAACAAAAGTGGTAACTAGATTTGAAGCTAAGTTTCCCCCCAGCACTCTTAGCCAGAGCATGCTGCGTGGGATAGTCCTCAATGGGGAAAAAGGGGATTCACCAGCCCTCGTCTATCACTTCTATCCCTACTTTCCATCTTGCTAAGCTGCCTCCTGGGTTGGAGCATGCCCAAGGAGAAGAGGAAAGGGAGCAGGGAAATTCTTAAGGTACAGATGCTGCCATGATGGTTCAATTCGATGATTCAATTCAATTTCAAGCCTTCTCTGGGCTTGAAAATAAAACTAATTCTCCTATGAATGTGTTTGTAAGTTCCTTGGACATCTCCCACTCCTACCCCTCTGTTATCACTGAGAATCTCTTATCTCTGTTCTGGGCGGGGCCTCCTAGACAGTCCCTAAGGCATTGCCTATCCTGCTTGCCTCAGATACTTACATATGAAGGTTATTCCTTGCATGCATGCATTTACCTCACACAGAACCCTTATTTGAACACATTTTAGGGTTCTATATTTATTGTCTTATAGTGAAGTCATATGAACAATAGTAAGACTTTTTCAAGTTTATGCTCTAATTTAAACCTTATTCAAGTAGTGGTATATTGAGCTTCTAGACTATTTCAAAATTGTCTAACATTTTGGAAATGACAAAACTTACCCCAAATATTAGATCAGTTTCTGAAACCATCTGGGGAAAATCTTTCCCTTCTCAAATACACTGTAAATTATTGTTTACTCATGGGAGACATCATTACCTTTCAAGGAAGATGTGGATCTCTCACCAAACATACAGATTGTTTTCTAAGAGCAGTAATTTCTAATTTAGCCCTTCTCTGCTAAGTGAATAAAAAATTCAGAAGATTGGCCATTTTGCTGCCAGTGATGCCCAAATCGGCCTGAGCACTAGAATCGTATGAGGAAAGTTTTAGACATAGAGACTCAGCAGCTTCACTACAAACCTACTGAATCAGGATCTGCATAGTTAGGTTCCAGGAAATCTAAAGTTCTAAGACTCTCCTAGGTCCTTCTGATAAACTGCTTAAAACAAAATCCTTCTGGGGGACTGGAATATCTGCAAGTGTATTCACCAAACTCCTATAGTGTTCCACTTTCAAATCTTTTCTTCCATTGTCTATTGAACATTAAAATAAAGGCCATTGAGAAAGCCAACTCAGCAACTAGTCAAAGTAAAGTCAGACTCCCCCATCTGAAAAATTCACACCAAAAAATCTGGAAACTTGAAAGAAGGAATAGAAATAAATGTCATATGTAACTTTTATCCTCCTTAATCTTTCTGATTTCAGAGTTCATCTTTGTTACTTTCTTCTTTTAAACTGCTATAAGCCAGTAGTGTTTTAAGAAAGTATTCATTATAGTCAAATTTTATTCTAACAAAGCAATTTACTTTTGCTCTGGAATTTTGCGTATGTGGTTGATTTGGGGCCCTGAATTTAACTCCTAGCACTGGTGGGCTGAAAAAAAGTGAAATACAACCATGGCGTAGAAATTTTTTTTCATAATAAGAAAGTTTAGCTACTTTATTGTTACAACAGTAAAAGGTCTTTAGTCGTATTCTTGCTGTGTTAGAATCAGTGCTTCCATTTCCATAGTTGACTCCTAGTTTTCAATCCAACCTTCGCTTCTCTCTCTTCCTAAAAATATCTAGAGACGAGTATCAGTCATTTATTTTGAAGCAATTAACAAACAAGTGAAGTATAAAACCAGAGATTGTTGTCAATATTTTAAAACGCAATGTGGAGGGCACCTGGGTGGCTCAGTCGGTTAAGCGTTGCCTTTGGCTCAGGTCACGACCCCAGGGTTCTGGGAACGAGTCCAGCATCAGGCTCCCTGCTTCTCCCTCTCCCTCTGCCTGCCACGCCCCCTGCTTGTGCTCCCTCGCTCTCTCACTGTCTCTCTGACAAATAAATAAATAATCATTTTAAAAAATGTACTGTTGTGGTTGTTGGGTAGGTCAAGTACTGAATTCATACTTTAAAATGCTGTCTATATATTCTCATTTCTGGGAAACAGGCACGTCTATGTTATTCAAAATGGACTACATTTCCAATTCTTTTGCAATTAGTAGCAACTTTTCTAGAGCCCACTACAGCAGTAGACAAGAATCCTGAACATGTTTTAGGAGGAGTCTTTCTACATTTTGCTAACCACAATACATATTGAACTGGCTCTGAAATACAGGAGCTCTTTAGGATTGCATCTATGGCTAGCTGGGGTCAAGGGTTGGGTGAAAAGAGCACTGGGTATGGGTACTTTCTCTGCTACAGCTTGCCCTCCCTTTGCTGTTGTATTCCATTTACACCCTTTGAAGAGCAGAGTGGAATTAACCATTGGGAGTGCTTTAGTATATCTTTGTGGTTCTCAACTACCAGTCAGTGGGGAGTAGTGCTTGCTCAGCTGCAGAAGAATCACCCAGGAAGTTTGGCAAAAGCACAGATAACTTTTCTGTTCCCTCTCTCCTTTTTCCCACTTGGTCTGGGATGGTGCCTGGGAGTTAAAGGTCTCCAATAGACAGGCATGAGAATTATTGCCCAAGAGCTTTCTGACCAGGTGTCCAAGCCGAGAATGTTATAAACTGATGGAATTTCAGTATAGAAGCTACCACCACAGATCTCATGATTTTTCCCTCCAAATTTACAAGTGTGACTGTGTACGCAACAAAATGTGGGTTGCAGCCTTTGGAGTGATTTCTGCGGCCTTGGCGGTGGTGAGCAGCTTTGGTCTGATGCTGTACATTGGGGTGCCATTTGTGATCATAGTTGCAAATTCGTTTCTTATTCTGGGTGAGTAAAACAAAACATGAGACTACACATCATATATGTGAGGGTGCAGGGTAGATAAGGGAAGGAGTTTAGGTTAGATTAAGCAAAATAATTATATTTAAGTGGCTCTATAGATCCAAAATGAGGTGACAGAAAAAAAAGAAAGTCAAATTGAATCATGTGTCCTTAGAGGTAGAAAAGTCTAGTACCCCAAATGGAAAAACACAGACAAGGGACGTGAACAGGCGGTTCACACCCCAAAAGTCCAAAATATGAATCACTGGAAATATAAGAAAAAAAAAATTGATCTCTCACTTAACTGAGGGATGAAAATTAAACCAAAAGTGAGACACCTTGTTTTCTTATCAGATTAATAAATATCGGCAAGATTGAAGGAAGGTTGTATGGAAATGAACACTCATTCTGCTATGGGACAATTATAAACTGGTACACCCTTCCTTTAGTCCAGTTTTGCAACAAATCAAAAGACTTAAAAATTAAACAGGGAATGCCTTTGGCTTATTGATTCCACTTCTAGGAATTTGTCCTAGTAATTGGACAAGTGCTTAAAAAGTAGAAAAATTATGTTCATTTTGGCATTATGTAGAACAAGAAGGTTTTGAAAACCATCTAATCCCCTTATCAGCATGGGATTGGGCAACTCAAACGTAACATATTAAAATTTTGAGTCATATTCAGTCCTTAGAAAGAGGTAGATTTATAAGATATATATATGATATATAACCTCTACCAGAAAAATGCCAGTTGTGAAACAAGGTGTTCGAAATAGAGAGATACAGTTGTATGGGCGTAGTTGTATAGGACAAATTCTGGATGGATATATGTAAAAATGAAGGGTGGAATTACAGTTGTTTAATTTTTTTCTCTGTATTTTCCTGTACTTTCAGAATTTATAATAAGCATGAGAAAACAAAGGTGTTCATATTTGAGGAAGTAAGGAGCTTGGAAGAAGTAGTATTTGGTTTCCTAGGGGAAACACTGGAAGTCTAGTACCCAGCCATACTTAGTCACTCAGTACCCCCCACGGCCCATAATAGCTATGGTTAAGGTGTATATAATTGATTTAATGTAAACCAGGATTATATAGTATGTGTATTCACGGGAGTGTGAATGGTTCTGTGTGTGTGTGTGTGTGTGTGTGTGTGTGTGTGTGTGATTTAAGCAACTCAAGCAAGAAATGTGTGAGGACAATTTCTGAATAAGGTTCTATAAATAATAAAACTAGTTTTTAAATGCCTCATAAATATCAATGAGTTCATTCTTGGTCCTTAGTACTTCTGATTCTTCCCTTTTGTCCAGCTGAGTACAACTGAAATCCTCAAGGCTGCTAGCCATGGGATGTCAGGACGCAGTTTGTGACCGACTGTGTAGACTTACGTTATTTTAGAGCCTTCTGCCTTCTTGATCATACCCATAGAACATCTGATCAGAGGCAAAGTTGCAATTCCTAGTACCCTCCCATGGAGAAGATCCCCCCAAATTGAAATGAAGATCAGCGTTTTATTCCACTTTTTTATTTACTTGTTTATTTTATTGAGTTTGTATCAATATACATGAGTGGAAGTAGTGTCAACTCTAGTAGAAAGCTCGAGGGAGGTGAAATTTATCTGCAACATGCTCATGCTGTCCTTACTAATCCCCTTTCTTCTTTCTAGTCCCCCTTTCCAAGTCTTCAGTGGTGATTTCAAAGTCCTCAAATGTTCTTCTGTCCTCTCTATTCCAAACCAGTCATGAAACATCCCTGTGGAAAAGAATTACCTTAGTAGGCATTAATATGTAAGGGATTCTTAAGATTTACTTTGGTGCGTATGTCTGATCACAAGAGTACTTGCATTTTAGGGGCGCCTGGGTGGCTCAGTCATTAAGCGTCTGCCTTAGGCTCAGGTCATGATCCCAGGGTCCTGGGATCGAGTCCCACATCGGGCTCCCTGCTCCGCAGGAAGCCTGCTTCTCCCTCTCCCGCTCCCCTGCTTGTGTTCCCTCTTTCGCTGTGTCTCTCTCTGTCAAATAAATAAAATCTTAAAAAAAAAAGAGTACTTGCATTTTACTAACAATGCCTTAACCTGGGAAAGTAAGTTTAAATGATAACTTTCTGGGTACCAAAAACAGGCTAGGAGGAAAAGGGTGTGTGTGTGTGTGTGTGTGTGTGTGTGTGTGTGTGTGTGTGTGACGGAGAGAAAGAGAGAGAGAACTATGCGGTGCCTCTCAAATCATACCACATTGATAGTTAGACGCTAACTGTAGAACAGATAAGTCCAGCTTATATTTTAAGCAACAGAATGTTGGCTTGATGTGTTTGTGCATCTGTATAAAATGGTTTATGAGGGAAAATGGTCTCTCAATTAATCCAGTGGAATCAAAGATACACTGCTACTCCTGCTTCGACTAACACCCACAACAGTTTCCTGACTCATCATTCAAACACCCTACATGAAGACTAGGAGTAGAGTATCCTGTGCTATGTACAAATAACGGGAGTACGTACAAAGCACAGAGTCGTCACAGAGGAGGGGGTGAATTCTGCTGTGGATTCAGAGGCAACCAGAGAAAACAACAGGGAAAATAGTATCAAAGCACAGATTGGGCAAGATAAATACGACCTCTTATAAGAGATGGACAAAGAAGATGGTTTGAGTTTATGTGTTTAGTTTTTAATGGATATTAATAGGCATGAAGATTGTTTCCCTTTTTTAACAGGTGTTGGGGTTGATGATGTGTTCATAATGATTTCTGCCTGGCAGAAGACTAGCCTCAGGGACAACATGAAACAGCGGCTGTCCAACGTCTATTCCAAAGTGGCTGTGTCGATTACGATCACCACCATCACCAACGTCCTGGCCTTCTATACAGGGATTACGACCTCTTTCGGGTCCGTACAATACTTTTGCATCTATACAGGAACAACCCTGCTCTTCTGTTATTTCTATAACTTCACCTGTTTTGGAGCATTTATGGCTCTGGATGGTAAAAGACAAGTAGTCTGTCTAC
>NW_022590383.1:0-15409 GCF_004348235.1 Phoca vitulina | reverse complement strand
TTGCACCCAAAACCATAAGATACCTAGGAATAAATCTAACCAAAGAGGCAAAGGATCTGTACTCAGAAAACTATAAAATACTCATGAAAGAAATTGAGGAAGACACAAAGAAATGGAAAAACGTTCCATGCTCATGGACTGGAAGAACAAATATTGTGAAGATGTCAATGCTACCTAGAGCAATCTACACATTCAATGCAATCCCCATCAAAACACAATCCACTTTCTTCAAAGAAATGGAACAAATAATCCTAAAATTTGTATGGAACCAGAAAAGACCCCGAATAGCCAGAGGAATGCTGAAAAAGAAAAGCAAAGCTGGCCGCATCACAATTCCGGACTTCCAGCTCTATTACAAAGCTATCATCATGAAGACAGTACCATACTGTCACCAAAACAGACACATAGATCAATGGAACAGAATAGAGAGCCCAGAAATGGACCCTCAACTCTATGGTCAACTGATCTTTGACAAAGCAGGAAAGAATGTCAAATGGAAAAAAGACAGTCTCTTCAACAAATGGTGTTGGGAAAATTGGACAGCCACATGCAGAAGAATGAAACTGGACCATTTCCTTACACCACACACAAAAATAGACTCCAAATGGTTGAAAGACCTAAATGTGAGACAGGAGTCCATCAACATCCTAAAGGAGAACACACACAGCAACCTCTTCGACCTCAGCCCCAGCAACTTCTTCCTAGAAATATCGCCAAAGGCAAGGGAAGCAAGGGCAAAAATGAACTCTTGGGACCTCATCAAGATAAAAAGCTTTTGCACAGCAAAAGAAACAGTCAACAAAACCAAAAGACAACCGACAGAATGGGAGAAGATATTTGCAAATGACATATCAGATAAAGGGCTAGTATCCAAAATCTATAAAGAACTTCTTAAACTCAACACCCAAAGAACAAATGATCCAATCAAGAAATGGGCAGAAGACATGAACAGACATTTTTCCAAAGAAGACATCCAAATGGCCAACAGACACATGAAAAAGTGCTCAGCATCGCTCAGCATCAGGGAAATCCAAATGAAAACCTCAATGAGATACCACCTCACACCAGTCAGAATGGCTAAAATTAACAAGTCAGGAAATGACAGATGCTGGCAGGGATGCGGAGAAAGGGGAACCCTCCTACACTGTTGGTGGGAATGCAAGCTGGTGCAGCCACTCTGGAAAACAGATGGAGGTTCCTCAAAAAGCTGAAAATAGAGCTACCCTATACCCAGCAGTTGCACTACTGGGTATTTACCCCAAAGATACAAATGTAGGGATCCAAAGGGGTACGTGCACCCCGATGCTTATAGCAGCAATGTCCACAATAGCCAAACTATGGAAAGAGCCAAGATGTCCATCGACAGATTAATGGATAAAGAAGAGGTGGTATATATATATAATGGAATATTATGCAGCCATCAAAAGGAATGAGATCTTGCCATTTGCAACGACGTGGATGGAACTGGAGGGTATTATGCTGAGCGAAATAAGTCAATCAGAGAAAGACATGTATCATATGACCTCACTGATATGAGGAATTCTTAATCTCAGGAAACAAACTGAGGGTTGCTGGAGTGGTGGGGGTGGGAAGGATGGGGTGACTGGGTGATAGACACTGGGGAGGGTATGTGCTGTGGTAAGCGCTGTGAATTGTGCAAGATCTTTGAATCACAGATCTGTACCTCTGAAACAAATAATACATTATATGTTAAAAAAAAAAAGAAAAAAAAGAAGAAGAAGAATATAGCAGGAGGGGAAGAATGAAGGGGGGAAACCGGAGGGGGAGACAAACCATGAGAGACTATGGACTCTGAAAAACAAACTGAGGGTTCTAGAGGGGAGGGTGGTGGGGAGATGGGTTAGCCTGGTGATGGGAATTAAAGAGGGCATGTTCTGCATGGAGCGCTGGGTGTTATATGCAATCAATGAATCATGGAACACTACATCAAAAACTAATGATGTAGGGCTCCTGGGTGGCTCAGTCGTTATGCGTCTGCCTTCGGCTCAGTTCATGATCCCAGGGTCCTGGTTTCGAGTCCCATATTGGGCTCCCTGCTCGGTAGGAAGCCTGCTTCTCCCTCTCCCAATCCCCCTGCTTGTGTTCCTACTCTCGGTATCTCTCTCTCTGTGAAATAAATAAATAAATCTTTAAAAAAAAAAAACTAATGATGTAATGTATGGTGATTAACATAACATAATTCAAAATATATATATAAAAAAATTAAAAAATTAAAAAAATGGGAAGAATATGCGATGGAAAAAAAGGTAGTCTCTTCAACAAATGGTATTGGGAAAACTGGACAGCAACAGGCAGAAGAATGAAACTGGATGACCTTATTATACCATACACAAAAATAAACTCAAAATGGATTAAGGACCTAAATGTGAGATAGGAAACCATACAAATCCTAGAAGAGAACACAGGCAGTAATTTCTCAGATATCAGCCATAGCAACATTTTTCTAGATATGTCTCCTGAGGCAAGGGCAATAAAATCAAAAATAAATTATTGGGACTACATCAAAATAAACAATTTCTGCAAAGCAAAGGAAACAAAACTAAGAAACAACCTACTGAATGGGAGAAGATATTTGTGAATGACATACCCAATAAAGTGTTAGCATCCAAAATATATAAAGAACTGATACAACTCAACACCCAAAAACCAAATAATCCAATTCAAAAATGGGCAGAGAACTTGAACAGACTTTTTTCCAAAGAGACGTCCAGATGGCCAACAGACACATGGAAAGATGCTCAACGTCACTCATCATCAGAGAAATGCAAATCAAAATCACAATGAGATATCACCTCACATCTGTCAGGGTGGCTAAAATCAAAAACACAAAAAGCAACAGGTGTTGGTAAGAATGTGGAGAGAAAGGAACCTTCGTGTACTGTTGGTGGGAATGCAAACTGGTGCAGCCACTGTGGAAACAGTATGGAGGTTCCTCAAAAAATTAAAAAATAGAACTACCCTATGATCCAGTAATCACACTACTGGGTATTTACCCCAAAAATACAAAAACAGTAATTCAAAAGGATATATGCACCTCTATGTTTATGGCAGCATTATTTAAAATAGCCAAATTATGGAAGCAGCACAAGTGTCCATTGATAGATGAATGGATAAAGAAGAGGTGGTATACATACACACACACACACACACACACACACACACACACACACACACACACACACTGGAATATTACTCAGCCATAAAAAGAACAAAATCTTGCCATTTTAAACAACATGGGTGGAGGTAAAGAATATAATGCTTAGCAAAATAAGCCAGTCAGAGAAGGACAAATACCATATGATTTCAGTCATATGTGGAATTAAAGAAACAAAGCAAATGAACAAAAGGAAAGACAGAGCGAGAGGCAACCAAGAAACAGATGCTTTTTTTTTTTTTTAAGATTCTATTTATTTACTTATGAGAGAGCGCACACAAGCAGGGAAAGTGACAGGCAGAGGGAGAAGCTGGCTCCCTGCTGAGCAAGGAGCCTGACATGGGACTCTATCACCACAGAGCTGGTTCGACCATTATCATTCTTATCAGGATTATTATGACAATCTTTCAACTCATCTCCCTAATTCTGTTCTTGTCTTTATCCATCCATTTTTACTCTAGCAGCAATATTATCCTTTTAAACCATGGGTCATATTATGCCACTGCTCACAATCTGATCACTGCTCACAATTATCAAGACAGTCTGGTACTCCATCACCTCTTTGGACTCACCTACTATTCATTCTCCCACTTTCTCAGCTACATTTGTATTGACCTCCATACATATTGCAACATCATAGTCTTTGAGCTGGCTCTTAAATTTGACTGGAATTTCTACCATATATCCTCATTGCTCATTCATTCATGTTTATTTTTGTTCTATCACAGATTTTTCAGTGAGTTTTCTCCTAACCAACCTACTTAAAAATGAACTCCCCTCTGTACTCACTCTTCACCTTCCTGCTTCCTTTTTCCTCCTACAGCACTTATCATTCCCTAACATCATACATGTACACAGTGTACACACATACACACATACATATTGTTTGTATTTACTCTCTAAAACATGTTCTCCATTATAGCAGGGTATATGTGATTAACCACTTCTTCATTGTTCTATCCCAAGTGCCTGGTAAGATAGTAGGTTCTCAATAAACATCCTAAATAACTGAATGCATTAATGAATCCAAATTATACTTTCATAGTTACTGTTGTCATTAATATAATAAGATCCAGTTTCTCTTTGGCTTCATTTCCAATGAAGTGGATATTTTAAATGCACAGACATAAAACGTATCTCTGATTTTCTGTGAACCATTAAGTCTTTCAAATAATGTAGAGACTGAAACTACCTCGTAAAACTTACTGAGGCAATTTATTGCTCTAAAATTACAGAAGATAAATGAAGAAACGTAGAATGTTGAAAACATTTCACCAAAATGAACATACAAAAACTGTAGGTCAAAACATATACCAATATTGCACTGCATCTACTGTTGAAAACTAACATACTCCAGAGTTGAAACATTAACATTAAATCACTAAATATATCCTCATAATGGTTATATGACCAACTCAAGCTTTGTACAGCACTATGTACTAAGTTGCTTCCATATAGTTTGTCATGTGCAATGATATAGAAGTTGTTTTGAATGAGATTGTACTAGTCTTACTTTATTCTAGCCAAATACCTAAACTATATTAATAATCAATGTGTAAAATAGTAATCCAATACGACTTTCAAAACACTTCCTCAATATATCCATGGCTTAGCCACTATTCCATATTGACTTGTCAACTACAATATGTTGCTTGTGACCCAGATCCATTGTAAAAACAAACAAAACACACACACACAAACTATTCCAGGAAACTCTTGGTGTGGGATGGGGTGATAGTTAATTCAATGACAGAAGTGAACAAGAAAAAGGCTATTTTACAGAAATGGAAAATATGTTATTTTGTTAATAATCCATTCAGAAAATGTAATTTTCCAGGCAGGAAATATCAAAAACTTTTTCTAACTGAACAGTAGAAGGAATTTGGAAGGCATGAAGGGGATATGTTCATGATAGGCATATCCTTAATTGCTTATTTTACAATGTATTTGATTAAAATGTAATATTACTTAATATATAATATAAATATTTAGTACTCTCCTTATTCTAAAACAGAGTTCAGGTCACTTAAGAGACCTTATGAGGCATAACAAAAATAATTATAAAATAAAATTATTGTAAGAAGGAAAATAAATCAAGAAGATTTTTGAAAAATATATGAAAATACTTGACATACAAGCTAATTACATATTTATGAAAAATAAACAACTCAGTAGGTAAACTTTTGTCAAATTAAACTGTCTGCAGAAATGTAGTAGGTGAATCACAGAGGAGTAAGACTGCCATAGATATAACAAGAGCATGAACCCAAAGCAACAGCATCTTCCTACCTATGGGTTTCACAGAACATACTTTAGAGACCACTCTTTTGGGACGCCTGAGTGGCCCAGTTAAGCATCTGCCTTCAGCTCAGGTCATGATCCCAGAGTCCTGGAATTGAGTCCCACATCGGGTTCCTTGCTCAGCGGGGAGCCTGCTTCTCCCTCTGCCTGCCGCTCCCCCTGCTTGTGCTCTCTCTCTCTCTGACAAGTGAATAAACATCTTTAAAAATAAAAATAAATAAAAATAAATTTAAAAAATAATAAAAAAAGAAACCACTCTTTTAACCTAATGTAATATGATAAGGAGCAGTGTACACGTGTAATTATTGGAAACATGAGGACAGAATGCATTGTTATGTTTTGATGTGTTTTTCTAGTTAAAAGATGGAAAATCATTTAAAAAAGTTGGCAAGCTGGCCAATTAACCTATCTTAAAAAGTTTAATCTCTGAATTTTCCTATACACAAATCCACACACAAAACTTATTTTCTATTATAGAAACACAAATACATGAAAAATAAGATAATAAACATATAAAAACATCCATATAATTTTGATGGAATAAAGTTTTATCAAATGCTTTATATTTCTTAATAACCTAAAAAACACAAAATGTATTATTCTGATAATGAAATGGAAAATTGAATCAAAATGGAACAGAAGAGAGAAGATTGTAAATTTGAGAAAGAAGTCAGGACAAAATACAGTAAACAGGGACATTTGTGACAGCAATATAAACTAAGGCAATAACAGTGGGGAGGGAAGGATTCAACAGATGTTAAGAAAGTAATGTCAACAGGACTACGTGATACAAATACGGAATAGGTAAAAGGGATGTGTATGATTGATTTTGGGTAAAATATTTGATGAACACTATAACACTGATTTCTAGATTGGGTTGGGTTTACCTCAATTATTTATTTTGCATTCCTTACAAAAGCCAGTTAACAAACTCATTCAAGAATTACTAAGGATTTAGATTAACCCAATCAACTATCAAATGAATTTATAAATCAACATATCTCTTTTAGAATGGTGACAGAATTACCACTCTTTGTGTTGCCCATTTGCTACATTATACAGAAAAGGAAAAAAAAAAAAAAAGGTATAGATTTGAGCATATAGAGTTTTGGTCCAAAAAAGTTAAAACTGACATCTTGCTTAGAGACCTCATGGAACATATAAAGGAAGGTAAATATAGTCATCTTGAAAATGAAATTTCTTACCCCAGAAATAGTTTATTTTAAACAAAATTTCTCAACCAACTACAAAATTTAAGTGAGAGACTGTAGTCAATTCAATAGAAAGCATATAATTCCAAATATTATTTATAAACATTGTGTGTTATATTAGATGTGTGAGTTTATAGTCATTCATATCCTTAATTCAAAAATTCAAAAATATTGCTGTATTTTAAGAAACAAGCTGTTAGTATGATTAACTTAATTTATCCCAGTATAGTTTGATAGGGATTTGTGTTTGTTCTAACACATATCCTTCATGATTTAAATAAGAACCAATATCATAGTTGCACTGATGTTCATTTACAGTTATTTTTTGGAATAAGAAAGAATTTGGAACATTTGAGTCAATATGTTCAGAGTTCAATTGTCCATTGGAGAATTCCTTTCTTGGGGAATGAATTAGCAAACGAACATAGATTTGCAAGTTCCAGTTAAAACAAATTATCCATTTATTTATATTTATACAAAGAAAAAATATGAGAATAATTGAACAAACCCAATTAAATCTTTAACATATTTAATTTTAGTCTTTAACACACAATTCATTCCCTAGGTTTTATTTGTGCACATATACATTTTCTGCATGTCTTTCTGGTTTTGTTTTAAATTAACAGATAATTCTGTCCTTAACTACCAATATTAAACGGCAGAAATAAGACACATGGGAGCAAGGCTTTTAGCAAGCTATACCCGGGCAAGAGTTATTTTCCTTTAACTATATCCTATCTCATTACAAACAAGGTTTCAATATTACCACTCTAATATTTTTAAAGTTAAAAAATTAAATATTTAAAAATTATCGTTAAAGAGAAAAATCTATATCTGTTGCCATTTTGCCATTTGACTTTAATCAGTTAAATTGTCCTTTTTTATTATATAGTAGAATCTGAAAGTCACTCCAACAAGTAGTGCTCTTAAAAATATGAACCTACTCATTTATTAAATACATGTGACAAGAACTGTTGGCTAATAAATCTATTATTCAGGGAAAGTGAAAATCCATCTGACTAGTCTCAACTATAAATCAGGATGTCTTAGCTTACCACATACATCTAGTGATGATAATTTTTATTATAAGAGATTTTCCACTTCTGAAGAGAATTCATCTCAAGACAACTTCAAATATCAAACAAAATTTGGTCACTTAACATAACAGTTAATTTGCAATATTTTCTATATTATTTTCAGAAAAACGGCTTTACAAACTGTAAAGCCAATGTAAAGAAATAATAAAGAAAGAAAGGATAAAGAATCACTAGCATCTTTCAAAAAATAAACATTAGGTTTAAAAAACAAAGGTAACTACCTAAATATCTAGGGGCTGTTTCTAATTTTAGTCCTTAGTCATTCAGAGCAATGTCTGCAGATATTAGTAATTCAATTTAAGAATTTAAAAAGGCACTTATTTTAATAGGATTCAAACCAGAAAAGGGAAATGAACCTAAATTGTTAGAGCTACTTAAATCATTTTTATCAGGCTATCTCCCTAAAGGAGGATAATTTAATTTGAAAAGATCAGAGTATTGACTGAGACATAGATCCCTAAGTATTTAACAGATAAATTAAACAGATTAAATGAAACCTATCCAGTGTGATAACACTACACGTGGATATTTATGTTTAGGACTCTGTCTTAAGACAGTAAATTATCTAGAATAAAATAGTGTTTTTGACATTAACATTCACTGGATATATTAAGAAAGAAAATAGCAATTGCTGACATAAAAAAAGAGTAAATATTAGGTGGTGGTCATTACTACCTAATCTGAATGTAGGTCTGTTATAAGTTACATAAGAGTATAAACTTCTTTCTCCATGTGACTGAAGGAGCATTTTAAAATTCTAATATTAGGGAAGGAAGAGGTGATTGTTAGTAATTTGCACACTGGATTCAAAGGTCCTGGATGTGTTCTTACTAGCTGAATGATCCTGGGTGAGTTTCATACTACCTCTAAGCATCAACTTTTTCATCTATAAAATGGTGGTGTTATGGTGACATTATGGTTAATAAGAGCAGCTACCTCAAGGTGGAGATTTAATGATATCATACTTCTAAAACACTTAGCATAGTGACGGGCATAAAATAAATACTTAAGTGATTTTTTTAAAAAGATAGCTCTTGGTTTTATTGATGGTTTTATTGTATATGTATCTCCCCATCAAGCCAAAAATATGTCAAAAATTTCCATCAACTGTATCACTGATTAAAGTCTCCCTTATTTCTGTTAACAATGAATAAAGGCTAATAAGTAATCTGTTAAGTAGATTATCTAATTAATAATTCATGCTAAAACAACAAATCACATCTCTGCAACAGGCTTGCAAATGCTTACTATGCCTGCCTTCATTAATCTTGGGACTCATTAATTAATTAATTAATTATACAAGTATTCTATTGTCTCTTCTGTTGCAGAGCTCATAGTATGATTCTGACACTAGCAACTGTTTAATTATTGTGTTTGATTTGTCTCTGAATTCAAACTGGTGGTCTCCAAATGCAAAAGATGGAAAGGGAAACATGGTGAGAGTTAAGAGGTTCTCAAGTAATAAAAGGACTGGTGTTTTAGTCAAATTACCATGGAATTGCAGTTGCAAAGCCTGGAACTGCTGACTGAAAGATAGGGAATCTAAACCTGGTGACTATGTATTGTAAGTAAAGCTGTAAAGCTAAAATTGGCTGAAAGTAAAGGCTGATATGAGATTTAGATGTGAAAAAAGATGTAAAACAATCTTCTTTGAAATTATGAGAGTCACATTACTGAGGCAGTTTTGCTTGTCCATTTGATTTCCATAACATTTGTGGCTCTGACCCTAAACATCAATTTCTGGAGCTGTGGAATTTTCAACAACGGTACTCAGCTGCATGTTTGAAGACACAGAGAAAATAGATGACTATGTTGCTAAATTAGGAAAATGGGAAAACAGAGGGAAGGGAACTAAAGATTTTTGGAAAAGAGCGCTTATAACGATGGACTACTGACTACATGATGGATAAAGAATTAAGGGAATGTAAGGGGAAATTTACTTATGGATAGAAAGTGGATTCATAGGGTCAATAAAAAATTATTTTTGCTAAGAGTGAACTATAGTATATAATGCTGGAATTTATACATTTAGAAATAATAAACTCTCTGCTCATCCAGAAAAAAAAGTATACACATCAATTCATGCTAAAATTGGCACTTAAATAGAAGAAGGTATGAGTGCTTTAATGAGATCAATGACTTAAGTTACAGATTTGAGTGTTTATTGGTGTCTCATCAGAAATTAAATGTTATATGACTTTTCCCCTAATGGGGAAATTTCTTATAAAAAAGAATAGTAATCACGTCTATAAGTCTGGTACTGTCGTACTTAACGTATGATAGTTTATGCACCATCAATTTGGAACTATCACCAAATGTATTGTCCTACTATATCAAAATTCAGTATATGGAAGCCAGTGCAACATCTGGCAACCTTCCACGAAAATAACCTAATTGAAATAATTACATATTTAAAAACAAGGATAGATTTAGAAGATCAGCATACATCTTTATAACTCAGTGATTATTCATGCTTAATTTTAAAACTTTACATAGTTTATGATTTATCAAGTACAACAGAAACCAAATATGGATGAATTTGTACCTTATCAGGAAACTCCTGCTTTCAAAGTAAAAACATCTAAAACTGTGGAGAGAAAATATTAAAAGAATAAAAGCATAAACACTCATATAAGGAATACTGAAGAAGTGTAGGCAGTCGTTATAGTAAAAGTAAATAGAAGAGTTTATAATTTCTATTAAGCTGCGCGTAGGAAAAGTAAGTATTTGATGTTCTGTTTTACGAACATATTATAAGAACCTTGGTCTACCATGACAAAATGACAGCCTGCAATATAGCAGTGTTTCAGTTCTGCAATATAAATTTATGTTTTCTTCAGAAGTAAAAATCCTTTGGCAGAGAATTGAGGAAGAGAAAAAAAGAAAAGCTCCAGAGACAAGAAAATAAATAGAATAGATGTGATAACTCAGTGAAAGCTTTTGCTTCGATGTTAATTTGTACTACAATGAGAAGGTTATTGGCAAGGACACAAACTTTGCTTTTAATATTTTTAAGAGTTATAATATGTTGTATGTTTATTTGAAAAAGGTCAAATAGGCACTCCCACTCTCTCTCTGAGATCACTAGAATAAAAGGAAGCACTTTGAGCAGACCAGGTTGGATAAAACTATCAGATTTCTGAAGATCTTATTTTCATCACACACCCTATCATTTTATCCAATGCTGCCAAATGACAGAAAATTTCTCCAGTATAAGAAAGTTTTAATTTGAAAGAAAGCACCCAAATGTCTAGAATCAATTCCACCCCAGTGAAATATTACCTGCTTTTTCTTTTACAACAAAAACAAAAGACATTGCAAAATTATTGGAATTATTTTCTTCATTTCTAGAGAAATAGGTAAGAAGAGGACAACGCCCCCCCAATACTTCAAGCAAATCCTCCTACGCTTGCATCCATGCCTATTAAAATCACCCCTCCTTCCCACCCGTAGTCAATAGAGCAGCCTGCATATGTGGATGGTGGATGAAGATTCCAAGAGTCGCTTTCTCATTAAGAAAGAGGTAAAAGACCTAAATGTGAGACAGGAGTCCATCAAAATCCTAGAGGAGAAGAGAGGCAGCAACCTCTTCGACTCCAGCCACAGTAACTTCTTCCTAGAAACATCGCCAAAGGCAAGGGAAGCAAGGGCAAAAATGAACTCTTGGGACCTCATCAAGATAAAAAGCTTTTGAACAGCAAAGGAAACAGTCAACAAAACCAAAAGATAACCAACAGAATGGGAGAAGATATTTGCAAATGACATATCAGATAAAGGGCTAGTATCCAAAATCTATAAAGAACTTATCAAACTCAACACCCAAAGAACAAAGAATCCAATCAAGAAATGGGCAGAAGACATGAACAGACATTTTTCCAAAGAAGACATCCAAATGGCCAACAGACACAGGAAAAAGTGCTCAACAACACTTGGCATCAGGGAAATCCAAATCAAAACCTCAGAGATACCACCTCACACCAGTCAGAATGGCTAAAATTAACAAGTCAGGAAACAACAGATGTTGGTGGGGATGTGGAGAAAGGGGAACCCTCCTACACTGTTGGTGGGAATGCAAGCTGGTGCAGCCACTCTGGAAAACAGGATGGAGGTTCCTCAAAAAGTTGAAAATAGGGGCACCTGGGTGGCTCAGTTGGTTAAGCGACTGCCTTCGGCTCAGGTCATGATCTTGGGGTCCCAGGATCAAGTCCCGCATCGGGCTCCCTGCTCAGCAGGGAGACTGCTTCTCCCTCTGACCCTCCCCCCTCTCATACTCTCTCTCTATCTCATTCTCTCTCAAATAAATAAATAAAAATCTTAAAAAAAAAAAAAAAAGTTGAAAATAGAGCTACCCTACGACCCAGCAATTGCACTACTGGGTATTTACCCCAAAGATACAAATGTAGTGATCTGAAGGGGTACGTGCACCCCGATGTTTATAGCAGCAATGTCCACAATAGCCAAACTATGGAAAGAGCCCAGATGTCCATCGACAGATGAATGGATAAAGAAGATGTGGTGTGTGTGTGTATACACATACACACACACACACACATATATATATACACACACACACACACAATGGAATATTATGCAGCCATCAAAAAAATGAAATCTTGCCATTTGCAAGGACATGGATAGAACTAGAAGGTATTATGCTAAGTGAAATAAGTCAATCAGAGAAAGACAAGTATCATATGATCTCACTGATATGAGGAATTCTTAATCTCAGGAAACAAACTGAGGGTTGCTGGAGTGGGGGGTGGGGTGGGAGGGATGAGGTGGCTGGGTGATAGACACTGGGGAGGGTATGTGCTCTGGTGAGCACTGTGAATTGTGTAAGACTGATGAATCACAGACCTGTACCTCTGAAACAAAGAATATATTATATGTTTAAAAAAAAAAAAAAAGAAGATAGGACGGGAAAAATGAAGGGGGGGAAAGCAGAGGGGGAGACGAACCATGAGAGACTATGGACTCTGAGAAACAAACTGGGGGTTTTGGAGGGGAGGGGGGTGCGGGGATGCGTTAGCCCAGTGATGGGTATTAAGGAGGGCATGCATTTAATGGAGCACTGGGTGTTATACACAAACAATGAATCATGGAACACTACATCAAAAACTAACGATGTAATGTATGGTGACTAACATAACATAACATAATAAAATAAAATTAAAAAAAAAAGAAAGAGGTAAAACAAAATTCCCACTCTTGGCCTACAGTGAGGTACTAAGGACACAACTGAGCTACTCACTGTTGAGAACAAGTTCCCCAGCCCAACTCCCAGGGTAATGTGCTAAACACTCCTTCTTCTGAAAGAACAATTTGACAGATTAAATAACAGTTCTTAACTTGGAAGCTATATGCAATATAGCTCATGCAATAGTCACTCATGAATCCTTTAAGTTGATTGTTTCTTGACCAGTAGTGATGTGTATACCTCTGAATAGTTTCTAGTGGGTGAATGATTGGAGGTTTGTGCAGAATCTGGTGTTTGTGATTCACCTGGCAATGGTAATACAAACAGAACCTACTCAGCGCTGTTTCTAAAATCTCTTTGAAATCCACTATTTTGTGGTTTTACATTTTTAAATTTTTATTACTAGGTAAAATTCAGCATGTATTACATGATGTGCATTTGCCTAGATCATTCTTTCTCTATCCATACATTTTTATAAAGCTTGAGATTTCTAGGTGGTACTATAGTTTGTTTTTTAACTACAGGGAGCATCAATCTGGCTTTGGTAAGAAAATAGCTTTTGTTAACATATTTACATATTTGCCAAGCTTTCCACTTGATTCAGCTTTTCTCTATTTATGTGACCTCTTTTACAGGAATAGTATTTGCCTTGCATGACTTGGTTTTTTATTTGAACTGTGAGTTTATAACCATGCAGTTTAATGCTTTGGTCTTTGAAGAAAGAAATTTCAAAATAAGCCTAACCCTTATTCTGCCAGAGCTCTTAGCTCAATTATTTATTTTTCACTGAAATTATTGATGTTGCAATTAAGGAGACAGAGCTTACCGTTTGCATAAACGATGTGGTCTCATTTTATTTCAGAACACTACAACACTAAAACTACTCTTTGAAAAAGGAATATAAAATATCACACATTAACCAAGGGGTGGCTGGAAAGGACCCATGAAACATCCCTCCTTGCATCCAGCCATTCCTCATTGCAGCTCAAAATGCAGAGAGGACAGAGCTAGTGCTAGAACTGAAAATAACTGCAATGAATGCAAAAGCTATGGGAGAAGTCCACCAAAAAGTGTAAGAGACCATCTGGGTGCTTTTAGCAGAGGGTTGGGAAAAAGAGAATTTCAAGATGGGCCTTATGTTCCAGACTAGAAAGAAGAAATACAATGGCAAGAAAGAAACCTCTTCCTTCACAGCCAGAATGGAAAATCTTCTCAAAGTATCAAAGTTACATCATTTATTTTCAGATACTTTCTTTGTAAGTTTCTATTAATTTTTCAGATTCTAATTTGGGTTAGGGATTTTTTTTTTTCCTGTATGTCATTTGATTATTTCCAATGAAGAATTTGAGATTGAGGGTCTACAAAAGCAATTTCATTAATTGCCATTCCATAGCAAATCCGTATTTTCCAGGTGGCTGGTGTTAGAAACGGTGTTAATTTTCAGACTACTGGTAGTAATGAAGGCAAAAGAAGCTAATACAGACAAGATTGGTTAGCCACATAACCTTCCCATATTTGTGCTTTGTGGGGAGGGTGCTATTGCTAACACTGAAGATGGAATCTGTTACATATGCTTCCTTACTTTTCCCACTGTGTTACCATCATAATCACACATCTTGCATGTGATATACAATGTGCAATCAAATACCGTTAACATGGAAAGGGTTCAATCACTTATTATGAATTCTTGTATTCATTTTCTTCATACACTGGGAGATTCCTGAAGACAGAATCAATACCTGATTCACTTTAAATTTCCGCCACTGAGACAAGCGGTTGTCACAAAGTAAATAATAAATCTTTAATGTATATTGAGAGAATAAATGGGTGAGAAAATGAATAAACTGAGACCCAGGTATTTTAACTGAAGACGTGACCCCATGTTTTCAAAAGTATTTTAATTATTATTTAATTTTTTTAAATGTTTACTTTGTTCATATCAATATACTTAGGTGACCACTAATTAAATCAAGATGATAGGGATTTTCATACCTATGGGCAGTTTCCTTATGCCTTTTCCCAGGTAATGACCTCTTTAAAGGTATTTCTAGTCATACTAGATTAATATAAACTAATTTCCACAGTTCTCAAGCTACATGTTAATGAATTCACAGAGTTTGCATTCGTTTTTTTTAAATTTTTTATTGTTATGTTAATCACCATACATCATTAGTTTTTGATGTAGTGTTCCATGATTCATTGTTTGTGCATAACACCCAGTGCTCCATGCAGAATGTGCCCTCTTTAATGCCCATCACCAGGCTAACCCATACTCCCACCCCCTCCGCTCTAGAACCCAGTGTTTGTTTTTCAGAGTTCATGCTCTCTCATGGTTCGTCTCCCCCTCTGATTTCCCCCCCTTCATTCTTCCCCTCCTGCTATCTTCTTCTTTTTTTTTTCTTAACATACATTGCATTATTTGTTTCAG
>NW_022590382.1:0-15418 GCF_004348235.1 Phoca vitulina | reverse complement strand
GGGTCTTTGTCTGGTTTTGGGATCAAGGTAATGGTGGCCTCATAAAACGAGTTTGGAAGTTTTCCTTCCATTTCTATTTTTTGAAACAGTTTCAGAAGAATGGGTATTCATTCTTCTTTAAATATATGGTAGAATTCCCCTGGAAAGCATCTGGCCCTGGGCTTTTGTTTTCTGGGAGATTTTTGAGGACTGCTTCAATTTCCTTAGTGGTTATAGGTCTGTTCAGGTTTTCTATTTCTTCCTGGTTCAGTTTTGGTAGTTGGTACATCTCTAGGAATGCATCCATTTCTTCCAGGTTATCGAATTTGCTGGCATAGAGTTGCTCATAATATGTTCTTATAATTGTTTGTATTTCTTTGGTGTTGGTTGTGATCTCTCCTCTTTCATTCATGATTTTGTTGATTTGGGTCATTTCTCTTTTCTTTTTGATAAGTCTGGCCAGGGGTTTATCAATCTTGTTAATTCTTTCAAAGAACCAGCTCCTAGTTTCGTTGATCTGTTCTATGGTTTCTTTGGTTTCTATTTCATTGATTTCTGCTCTGATCTTTATTATTTCTCTTCTCCTGCTGGGTTTAGGCTTTATTTGCTGTTCTTTCTCCAGCTCCTTTAGGTGTAGGGTTAGGTTGTGTATTTGAGACCTTTCTTGTTTCTTGAGAAAGGCTTGTATTGCTATATACTTTCCTCTTAGGGTGTCTTTGCTGCATCCCAAAGATTTTGAACAGTGTGTTTTCATTTTCATTGGTTTCCATGAATTTTTTCAATTCTTCTTTAATTTCCTGGTTGACCCATTCATTCTTCAGTAGGATGCTCTTTAGCCTCCATGTATTTGAGTTCTTTCCGACTTTCCTCTTGTGACTGAGTTCTAGTTTCAAAGCATTGTGGTCTGAAAATAGGCAGGGAATGATCCCAATCTTTTGGTACCAGTGAGACCTGATTTGTGATCTATCCTGGAGAATGTTCGATGGGCACTAGAGAAGAATGTGTATTCTGTTGCTTTTGAATGGAATGTTCTGAATATATCTGTGGAGTCCATTTGGTCCAGTGTGTCATTTAAAGTCTTTATTTCCTTGTTGATCTTTTGCTTAGACAATCTGTCCATTTCAGTGAGGGGGGTGTTAAAGTCCCCCACTATTATTGTATTGTTGTTGATGTGTTTCTTTGCTTTTGTTATGAATTCCCTTATATAATTGGCTGCTCCCATGTTAAGGGGCATAGATATTTACAATTGTTAGATCTTCTTGTTGGATAGATTCTTTAAGTAGGATATAGTGTCTTTCCTCATCTCTTATTACAGTCTTTGGTTTAAAATCTAATTTGTCTGATATAAGGATTGCCACCCCAGCTTTCTTTTGGTGTCCATTAGCATGGTAAGTGGTTTTCCACCCCCTCACTTTCAATCTGGGGGTGTCCTTGGGTCTAAAATGAATTTCGTGGGGCCCCTGGGTGGTTCAGTTGGTTAAGCAGCTGCCTTCGGCTCAGGTCATGATCCCAGGGTCCTGGGATCAAGCCCCGCATTGGTCTCCCTGCTCATCAGAGAGCCTGCTTCTTCCTCTCCCTCTGCCTGCTGCTCCTCCTGCTTGTGCTCTCTCTCTCTCTCTCACTATCTCTCTCTCTCTCTGTGTCAAATAAATAAATAAAATCTTTAAAAAAAATAAAAAATAAAAAAATAAGATGAGTTTCGTGCAGGCAGCATATCAATGGGTCTTGTTTTTTTATCCAATCTGATAGGCTGTGTCTTTTGATTGGGGCATTTAACCCATTTACATTCAGGGTAACTATTGAAAGATAGGAATTTAGTGCCATTGTAAGTGTTGTAAGGTGACTGTCACTGTATATTGTCTGTATTCCTTTCTGGTCTGTTATTTTTAGGCTCTCTCTTTGCGTAGAGGACCCCTTTCAATATTTCTTGTAGGGCTGGTTTCGTGTTTGCAAAGTCCTTTAGTTTTTGTTTGTCCTGGAAGCTTTTTATCTCTCTTTCAATTTTCAATGACAGCCTAGCTGGATATAGGATTCTTGGCTGCATATTTTTCTCATTTAGTTCTCTGAATATGCCAGTCCTTTCTGGCCTGCCAGGTCTCTCTGGATAGGTCTGTTGCCAATCTAATGTTTCTACCATTGTAGGGTACAGATCTCTTGTCCCAAGCTGCTTTCAGGATTTTCTCTTTGTCTCTGAGACTCGTAAGTTTTACTATTAGATGTCAGGGTATTGACCTATTTTTATTGATTTTGAGAGGGGTTCTCTGTTCCTCCTGGATTTTGATGCCTGTTTCCTGCCCCAAATTAGGGAAGTTCTCTGCTATAATTTGCTCCAATATACCTTCTACCCCTTTCTCTCTTTCTTCTTCTTCTGGGATCCCAATTATTTTAATGTTGTTTCATCTTATGGTATCACTTATCTCTCGAATTCTGCCCTTGTGATCCAGTAGTTGTTAATCTCTCTTTTTCTCAGCTTCTTTATTTTCCATCATTTGGTCTTCTATATCACTGATTTTCTCTTCTGCTTCATTTATCCTAGCAGTTAGAGCCTCCATTTTTTATTGCACCTCATTAATAGCCTTTTTGATTTCGACTTGGTTAGATTTTAGTTCTTTTATTTCTCCAGAAAGGGTTTCTCTAACTTCCATGCTTTTTTCAAACCCAGCTAGTATCTTTAAAATCATCATTCTGAACTCTAGTTCCAACATTTTACTAATGTCTGTATTGATTAGGTCCCTGGCAGTCGGTACTGCCTCTTGTTCTTTTTTTTGAGGTGATTTTTTCCATCTTGTCATTTTGTCCAGAGGAGAATAGATGAATGAGAGAACAAAATGCTAACAGGGTAAGAGCATCCCCAGAAAATATACACTAAACAAATCAGAAAAGATCTAAAACTGGCGGAAAAGAAAGGGAAAGAAAGAGAAAGGGAAAAAAAGGAAAAAGAAAAAGATAAAAACAAACAAAAACAAAACAAAACAAAAATAGAATATGATCAAATATGATCAGGCTGGTGCATAGATCAGTGCCACACACTAAATTTTGGGTGTATTTTGGTCTGTTAGAAGAAACTGCCTCCCAAAATTTTAAAGAAAGAAAAACTTATGTATGTACAAAAATAAGGGTTAATACAATGAAGGGATGGAATATGACTGTAAAGATGATAATTATAAAAGATTTTATAAAAGGAATTGATAAGAAGTTGGTTTAAAAAAGAAAGCAGAGGATTTAAAAAAAGGGGGGGGGAGAGAATGTGATCAGCAGGAGACTAGAACAAAGCCATACACTAGAGATTTAGGGTATATTAAAAGAATATTTGTTTTGGTCTGTTAAAAGAAACTGTATCTCAAAATTGTAAAGAGAGAATAACATATATATATACCAAAAATGAGGGTAACTACTATGAAGGGATAGAATATGACTCTAAAAATGAAAAATAAAAAAGATTTTATAAAAGAGGGATTGATAAGATGTTGGTTGAAAAGGGAAAAAGATAAATTTAAAAAAAGTTTAAAAAAGTTAACTTTGAAAGACTACAGAATCATGGTAAAAAAGCCATGAATTCTATGTACATTATTCCCCTAGCGCTGGAGTTCTGCCATCCTCATTGATCGGTAAACTTGGTCTTGGCTGGCTGTTCTTGCTGATCATCTGGGGGAGGGGCCTGTTGCTGTGGTTCCCAAATGTCTTTGCCAGAGGCGGAATTGCCCTGCCCTTGCCGGATTGGGCTATGTAATCTGCTCGGGTTTGCTCTCAGGAGCTTTTGTTCCCTGCAAGCTTTCCGTTCGGCTTTGGAGGCCGAGAGTGAAAATGGCGGCCTCCCAATCTCCGCCCCACTCCTCAGTGTGCCCCCAGAGAAAAGGAGTCAATCACTCCCGTCTCCCGAGTCTCCGGCCTCACTCTGCGCCCACCCAGCCAGTGATCTAGCGTTTCTATCTCTGGCACCCGACCCCCTCTGGAGTCTCCAAACCCAGCAGATCCCTGCGGTGAACTCTCGCACCACTCCTCCTGGGGGAGGAAGGGGAGTCTCCCCCGATCTGCCGCTTGTTGGGTCCCTGCTGGAGGAGCAGTGGCCCAACTCAGCTGTGGATCACAGTTTATGGCAACCCCGAGCTGAGAGCCCACTCCTCGGCTCTGTCTCTGCAGCCGGCTTCCCCACTCTGATACCTGGGAGCTCTGCCGCACTCAGGCACCCCTGGTCTTTCTGTGACCCCGAGGGTCCTGAGACCACACTGTCCCAGAGAGGGCTCCACCCCCTGCTTAGCCACTGGAGTGATGTCCCTCAGCAGAGCTGACTTATAAAAGTTCCAATTCTGTACTCTGCAGCTCTATCACTTGCCAGAAGTGGCCGACGGAGGTCCCCTCCCCCACCGTCTATCCTGAATATCGGCTCGGATTCACTTCACACATCCTACCTCCAGAAAGTGGTCGCTTTTCTGTTCAGAGAGTTGTTGCTATCCTTTTCTTTGATTTCCTGTTGAGTTCATAGGTGTTCAGAATGCTTTAATCCCTATCCAGCTGAATTCCTGGGATTAGACGAAATTCAGGTCTCCTACTCCTCCACCATCTTGTTCCTCCTCCTCTTATTTATTTGACACAGAGAGAGAGAGCACAAGCAGGAGAGTGGCAAGCAGAGGGAGAGAGAGAAGCAGGCCCCCCACTGAGCAAGACTCTCGGATCATGACCTGAGCCAAAGGCAGATGCTTAACCAACTGAGCCACCCAGGCACCCTGCAACTGATGAACTACTGAACACTACATCTGAAACTAATGATGTGCTGTATGTTGGCTAATTGAATTTAAATTAAAAAAAATTTTTTTAATTAAAAAAATAGAAGATGGCTTGGTGAGGATGCTGAGATTTAAAATCCACTGCCCTGAACTTCCCACAAGATGACATTCAATGTCTTCCAAGGATATAGGGGAACCATCTGCTTAGACTTAGTCTAACAATTTGATTTGCATGCACAATGAAATAAAATAAAATCAACATCAGTAATCAAGGAGGCTAATAAGCAAAGACATCAATCCTCTTCCCCAGGATTTTCTAATAAAGAAAAGGCTGAGAGCCAACAGCCAGTGACACTAACAGAGCTACTACCAGAGCAAGGAAAGGGAGAGGGTTCCATAGCACATCTCAGGAGGCCATGGAGCATGTCACTGAACAGTACCAGTGTGATCAACTCCTCTTGCCCCCAAATCACATTCTTTCCAATATGTTAGAGAGACTGAAACACAAATGTTTCTCCAAGACAGGAAGAATTGGAAATATGAAATACCCACACCAAATGGGACTCCCACACTCTGCTTTCCTCAAAACCTACATTATATCCCTGTGTTCTTCACTTTCATCTTATTACATGGTGAGTGGGGGAAAATAGTATTTCAAACAAATCATTCAACCCAAGGAGTAATTTTTCAGCTCATGGAGTCCCTCTAAGGTTGAAACATGAACCTATATTCTGTATTGCTCTTTACACACTAATTCAGGAGTAAAATGATCCAACATATTGCTACCAAACTTAGTGACCTAGGTTCTTTGTTATTCACCAAATAGTTACCAGATAGACTGATCAACTGTTGTATGTTTAGTAGTGTACTGGGCACTGTGATTAACAACAACAACAAAAACAACAAAAGTGTTGGGCTTAGAATTTGTCTCTTAGGTACCTATTATCTATCTAGAGAGATAGGACCAACATACAAAAAGTAAATTAGAGGAATGAATTGTATTCCTATACATCCAGTGGGCCTACTTCATGCTTCATGCTTAGGCATGTCTGGATCTGGAGATGCAAACAGTGTCGTCAAAACACAACTGTCCATAGAGAGAACCTTCCTAAGCATGAAGCTCTCACAGAAGGAAACATAGCCAAGAAACAGAAAGAGAAGCAAAGAGAAACTGGGGCAAATCCTGGCTGGGATCTACTCTTCTGTAATATTATAATACTAAAGAAGAGAAAGAGCCCTCTCCCCCACATCTGTGTCAATCCCCCAAACAAATTCTGATCTGATCTCTCTGGGTCACCTGCCCTTTCTGCCCCACAGGAATCACTCAGCCAGACTGCTGGACACTCTGATTGGTCAGTCTGAATGCTCTACCCACCCCCTTTTGAGGGTAGCAAAGGGAGCTACCTGATTGACAGGCCCACCAAAATCACATGGAACCATGGAGTGTGAGGGTCACTAAAGAAAAATCTGCAGACACATAAATAACATGATGTGATGGACACTACAATGACATTGCAAATTGGAGACATCACTGTAGGTTGAAATAAATCAAGTGCAACTGGAGTGTTTCTAAAAGCAGTGAAATTAAACACAACAATATATCTCATTTTGTATCTACTATGTGGCAGGTATGTCCTAGGCCCTTTATTATACATTATGGAAACTCAAAATTTAAGACTTGCAAGGGCTACAGAACCCATTCCTGCCCATGTCCACATTCTCATCTCTTGCCACCTCACAGACTCCTCCCATCACTGGGCTTACTTCTATTGCTGTTATTTCTTATACTTACCTCAGGGCCCTTACATTTGCATTTTTCCTGCTAGGAATTCCCTTCCCAGGTTGTCTTAAGCCTAACTCTACTCATCCTTCAGTTTCTATCAAGAATGTCATTTTCTTAAGGAGGGCTTTCCTCTCCTTGATGAAATAGGTAGCCCACCATCTCCATCTGACCATCAGTAGGTAGCATCACCATCTCCATCTATCTCCATCAATGATATTGAGCTCCCCAGGACAGGGAATGATCACCGCTGTGTCTCCATTGCACAGCCCAAATGCACAAGAGGAATTTGATAAATATTTCATTCATTCATTTAACAAATGTCTGCTGACTGTGTGGCAGACACTATGACAAGTGTTTAAAATACTTCAGTGACCAAAACAGACAAGATTCTCTGCTCTCAAGAAGGAGCTTAAATCAAAATAAGTCAATCAGAAAAAGACATGTATCATATGATCTCACTGATATGAGGAATTCTTAATCTCAGGAAACAAACTGAAGGTTGCTGGAGTGGTAGGGGGTGGGAGGGATGGGGTAGCTGGGTGATGGACATTGGGGAGGGTATGTGTTATGGTGAGTACTGTGAATTGTGTAAGAATGATGAATCACAGACCTGTACCTCTGAAACAAATAATACATTATATGTTAAAAAAAAAAAAAAGAAGAAGAAGAAGATAGTAGGAAGGGAAAAATGAACAGGGGGAATCAGAGGAGGAGATGAACCATGAGAGACTATGGACTCTGAGAAACAAACTGAGGGTTCTACAGGGGAGGAGAGTGGGGCAATGGGTTAGCCTGGTGTTGGGTATTAAAGAGGGCATGTATTGAATGGAGCACTGGGTGTTATATGCAAACAATGAATCATGGAACACTACATCAAAAACTAATGATGTAATGTATGGTGATTAACATAACATAATAAAATAAAATAATAAAATAAAATAAAATAAAATAAAATAAAAAAGAAGCTTAAATACTTTTCAAATCAATGAATGAGCAGACTGAACAGAGACTCAGAATTTGGGTAGCTAAGCAGAAAGAAGCTGGGAAAGCATCTTAAGTGGAGGGACAAATAAGGATGATAGTGCCAAAGGGATGATAAGAGTTAGCAAGATCAACTCCTTGTCACCCTGCCATGAGCCCAGCCTTGGTTTCCACAAACCCACAAGGCTGCAAAGAGCACCTCAATGCCCTCATAGTGTAACGACACTCCATCTGGCCTTAAGGATCAACTGGTTTCAAGATAACACACTCCTTACTTGCTGACCTAAGTCCCTTGATCCATAAAGGACAGACCACTGGCCTTGAGGGGTGAAGAACCAAAACATTCCCAGGCTGCAAGTGACAGCAAGTCTGTTTGAAGCGACCTCAGCTTTCTGATCAGCTTAGCAATGTTTTCAGCAAAATGTTTTTCTTCTTTTAGGTCACACAAGTGATTTTACTAACCTCCCTTGCATAGACCTTCCTCTCCTTTGCAGAAAGAACAGAGTACTCCTGCACATCACCGAATAGGAACCAGACCCTCTTGCACAACCCCAAGCACTGAGATAACATTTGTAGGTGGCACTATCAAGTCTGCATGTAATCAAGAAATGTTGCAGACCACTGCATTTCCTTTCCTGATTAACTATGCTAAGCCCCTTTAAAAACTCCTGAGCCGGGGGGAGGAGCAAGATGGTGGAAGAATAGGAGCTTAAATTTTGTCTGGTTCCAGGAATTCAGCTAGATAGGTATGAAACCATTCTGAACACCTATGAATTCAACAGAAGATCGAAGAAAAGAATAGCAGAAACTCTCTGAACAGAAAAGCGACCACTTTCTGGAAGGTAGGACATGTGGAGAAGTGAATCCAAGGTGATATTCAGGAAGATAGATGGCGGGGGAGGGGGCCTCCATCAGCTGCTACTGGGAAATGATGGAGCAGCAGAGCACAAAATCAGAAACTTTAGAAGCCGGCTCCGCTGAGGGGCTAAGTGGGAGCTGGAACCCTCGCTGGGACAATGTGGTCTCAGGACACTCGGAGTCACAGAAAGTCCAGGGGTGCCTGAGTGTGGCAGAGCTCCCAGGTATCAGAGCGGGGAAGCCAGCTGCAGAGATGGAGCTGAGGAGTGGGCTCTCAGCTTGGGGTTGCCATAAACTGTGATCCGTGGCACAGTTGGGCCACTGCTCCTCCAGCAGGGACCCAACAAGCGGTAGATCTGGGAAGACTCCCCTTCCTCCCCCAGGAGGAGCAGCATGGGAGCTCACCACAGGGATCTGCTGGGTTTGGAGACTCCACAGGGGGTCGTGTGCCAGAGATAGAAATGCGCGGTCACAGGCCGGGTGAGCATGGAGTGCGGCTGGAGACTGGGGAGATGGGAGTGATCGACTGCTTTTCTCTGGGGGCTCACTAGGAGTGGGGCCCCAAGCTCTCTGCTCCTCTGGGGCGGAGACTGGGAGGCCGCCACTTCACTCTCATCCTCTAAGCTGTACAGAAAGCTTGCAGGGAACAAAAGCTCCCGAGAGCAAACCAGAGCAGATTACTTAGTGGGGACCCGGCAAAGGCAGGGCAATTCCCCCTCTGGCAAAGACATTTGGGAACCATGGCAACAAGCCCCTCCCCCAGATCAGCGAGAACAGCCAGCCAAGACCAAGTTTACCGATCAATGAGAATGACAGAACTCCAGCACCAGGGGAATAATGCACATAGAATTCATGGCTTTTTTACCATGATTCTTTAGTCTTTCTTTCTTTTTTTTTTTTTTAAAGATTTTATTTATTTATTTGACAGAGAGAGACATAGCGAGAGAGGGAACACAAGCAGGGGGAGAAGGAGGGGAGAAGCAGGCTTCCCCGCTGAGCAGGGAGCCCAATGTGGGGCTCGATCCCAGGACCCTGGGATCACGACCTGAGCCGAAGGCAGACGCTTAACGACTGAGCCACCCAGGCGCCCCTCTTTAGTCTTTCAAAGTTAATTTTTTTAATTTTCTTTTTTACTTTTTCTTTTTTTTTCTTGAATTTTTCTTTTTCCCTTTTTCAATGAACATCTGATCAATCCCTTTTTTAAAATTCCTTTTTATTTTTCATTTTTAGAGTCATATTCTATCTCTTCATAGTACCTTATTTTTGGTATATATATAAGTTGTTCTCTCTTTAAAATTTTGGGATAGAGTTTCTTCTAACAGACCAAAATATAACCTAAATCTCTAGTGTATGGATTTGTTCTCGTCTCCTACCTGATCACATTCTCTCCCCCTTTTTTTTAAATTTCTCTTCTTTCTTTTTTCAACCAACTTCTTACCTTGTCAATAACTTTTATAAAATCTTTTATAATTTTCTTCTGTACATTCATATTCCATCCCTTCATCGTATTTACCCTTATTTTTGTACATATATAAGCTTTTCTTTCTTTAAAATTTTGGGAGGCAGTTTCTTCTAACAGACCAAAATACTCCCAAAATCTAGTGTGTGGCACTGATCTATTCACCAGCCTGATCATATTCTTTTTTTTTTCTTTTCTTTTTCTTTTTTCTTTTTTCTTTCTTTCCCTTTCTTTTCCCCTGGGATCAGGTCTCTTCTGATTTGTTCAGCATATATTTTTCTGGGGGCATTGTTTCCCTGTTAGCATTTTGTTCTCTCATTCATCTATTCTCCTCTGGACAAAACAACAAGATGGAAAAAATCACCTCAAAAAAAAACAAAAACAAAAAAATCAAGAGGCAGTACCGACTGCCAGGGACTTAATCAATACAGACATTAGTATGATGTTGGAACTAGAGTTCAGAATGATTATTATAAAGATACTAGCAAGGCTTGAAAAAAGCATGGAAGATATTAGAGAAACCCTTTCTGGATAAATAAAAGAACTAAATTCTAACCAAGTCGAAATCGAAAAGGCTATTAATGAGGTGCAATCAAAAATGGAGGCTCTAACTGCTAGGATAAATGAGGCAGAGAGAGAACTCGTGGTAAAGAAGAGCAAATGATGGAAAATAAAGAAGCTGAGAAAAAGAGAGATAAACAACTACTGGATCATGAGGGCAGAATTCGAGAAATAAGTGATACCATAGACAAAACAACATTAAAATAATTGGGATCCCAGGGCGCCTGGGTGGCTCAGTTGGTTAAGCGACTGCCTTCAGCTCAGGTCATGATCCTGGAGTCCCGGGATCGAGTCCCGCATCTGGCTCCCTGCTTAGCAGGGAGTCTGCTTCTCCCTCCGAACCTCACCCCTCTCATTCTCTCTCTCTGTCATTCTATCTCTCTCAAAAATAAATAAAATTAAAAATATATATATTTAAAAAAAATAATTGCATTCCCAGAAGAAGAAGAAAGAGAGAAGGGCAGAAGGTATATTGGAGCAAATTATAGCAGAGAACTTCCCTAATTTGGGGAAGGAAACAGGCATCAAAACTCAGGAGGCACAGAGAAGCCCTCTCAAAATCAATAAAAATAGGTCAACACCCCGACATCTAATAGTAAAACTTACAAGTCTCAGAGACAAAGAGAAAATCCTGAAAGCAGCTCGGGAGAAGAGATATGTAATCTACAATGGTAGAAACATTAGATTGGCAACAGACCTATCCACAGAGACCTGGCAGGCCAGAAAGGACTGGCAGGATATATTCAAAGCACTAAATGAGAAAAATATGAAGCCAAGAATACTATATCCAGCTAGGCTGTCATTGAAAATTGAAGGAGAGATAAAAAGCTTCCAGGACAAACAAAAACTAAAGGAATTTGCAAACACGAAACCACCCCTACAAGAAATATTGAAAGGGGTCCTCTAAGCAAAGAGAGAACCTAAAAGTAACACAGACCAGAAAGGAACACGGACAGTATACAGTAACAGTCACTTTACAAGAAATACAATGGCACTAAATTCATATCTTTCAATAGTTACCCTGAATGTAAATGGGCTAAATGCCCCAATCAAAAGACACAGGCTGGGGGCGGAGCAAGATGGCGGAGGAGTAGGAGACCTGGATTTCGTCTCCTCTCAGGAATTCAGCTGGATAGGGATCAAACCATTCTGAACACCTACAAACTCAACAGGAGAGCGAAGAAAAGAATAGCAACAACTCTCTGAACAGAAAAGCGACCACTTTCTGGAAGGTAGGACGTGCGGAGAAGTGAATCCGAGGCGTTATTCGGGAGGATAGACGGCGGGGGAAGGGCCTCCGTCGGCCGCTTCTGGCAAGTGATAGAGCAGCGGAGCACAAAATCGGAACTTTTAGAGGTCTGCTCCGCTGAGGGACGTCACTCTGGTGGCGAAGTGGGGGGGTGGAACCCTCGCGGGACAGTGTGGTCTCAGGACCCTCGGGGTCACAGAAGGACCGGGGGTGCCTGGGTGCGGCAGAGCTCCCAGGTATTGGAGCGGGGAAGCCGGCTACAGAGACGGAGCCCAGGCGCGGGCTCTCAGCTCGGGGTTGCTATAAACCGTGATTGGCGGCACAGTCGGGCCACTGCTCCTCCAGCAGGGACCCAAGAAGCCGGCAGATCCGGGGAGACTCACCTTCTTCCCCCGGGAGGAGAGGTGCGGGAGCGCACCGCGGGGATCTGCTGGATTTGGAGACTCCACCCGGGGTCGGGTGCCAGATAGAAAGGCGCGGTCACAGGCCGGGTGAGCGCGGAGTGTGGCCGGAGACCGGGGAGATGGGAGTGACTGACTGCCTTTCTGTGGGGGCTCGCTGAGGAGCGGGACCCCGAGTTCTCGGCTCCTCCGGGGCGGAGACTGGGAGGCCACCATTTTCACTCTCCGCCTCCAAAGCTGTACGGAAAGCTTGTAGGGAACAAAGGCTCCGGAGAGCAAACCCGAGCAGATTACTTAGCCCGGACCGGCAAGGGCGGGGCAATTTTGCCTCCGGCAAAGACATTTGGGAACCACGGCAACAGGCCCCTCCCCCAGAAGATCAGCGAGAACAGCCAGCCAAGACCAAGTTTACTGATCAGTGAGAACTGCAGAACTCCAGCGCTAGGGGAATACTGCACATAGAATTCATGGCTTTTTTACCATGATTCTTTAGTCTTTCAAAGTTAATTATTTTTTTTAACTGTCTTTTTTTCTTTTTTTTTTGAATTTTTCTTTTTCCCTTTTTCAACCAACATCTTATCAATCCCTTTTTTAAAAAAAAAAACATTTTTATTTTTCATTTTTAAAGTCATATTCTATCCCTTCATAGTACTTACCCGTATTTTTGGCGTATATATATAAGTTGTACTCTCTTTAAAATCTTGAGATAGTTTCTTCTAACAGATCAAAAT
Source organism: Phoca vitulina (assembly GCF_004348235.1). Taxonomy (NCBI): domain Eukaryota; kingdom Metazoa; phylum Chordata; class Mammalia; order Carnivora; family Phocidae; genus Phoca; species Phoca vitulina. Next base: position 2,692 of record NW_022590382.1, on the reverse strand, counting down.
ATACTCTAAATCTCTAGTGTATGGTTTTTTTCTACTCCCCTGCCTGATCACATTCTCTCCCTTTTTTCTTTTCTTTTTTTTTAATCGTCTTCTTTCTTTTTTCAAACACCTTATCAAATCCTTTTAAAAAATTTTTTATACTTTCCATCTTTACATTCATATTCCATCCCTTCATCATATCAACCCTTATTTTTGTACATATATAAGTTTTTCTTTCTTTAAAATTGTGGGAGGGACTTTCTTTTAACAGACCAAAATACACCCAAAATCTAGTGTGTGGCACTGATCTATAAACCAGCCTGATCATATTTGATCACATTCTGTTTTTGTTTTGTTTTGTTTTGTTCTGCTTTTGTTTGTTTTTATCTTTATCTTTATCTTTTTCTTTTTTCTTTTTTTCTATCTTTTTCTTATTTCTCTCTTTCCCTTTCTTTTCCCACTTCTTCAGGTCTTTTCTGATTTGTTTAGAGTATATTTTCTGGGGACGTTGTTACCCTGCTAGCATTTTGTTCTCTCATTAATCTATTCTCCTCTGCACAAAATGACAAGACGGAAAAAATCACCTCAACAAAAAGAACAAGAGGTAGTACCGACTGCCAGGGACCTACTCAATACGGACATTAGTACGATGTCAGATCTAGAGTTCAGAATCATCACTTTAAAGATACTAGCTGGGCTTGAAAAAAGCATGGAAGTTATTAGAGAAACCCTTTCTGGAGAAGTAAAAGAACTAAAATCTAACCAAGTAGAAATCAAAAAGGCTATTAATGAGGTGCAATCAAATATGGGGGCGCTAACTGCTAGGATAAATGAGGCAAAAGAAAGAATCAGTGAGATAGAAGACCAAATGATGGAAAATAAAGAAGCTGAGAAAAACAGAGATAAGCAACTACTGGATCAGGAGGGCAGAATTCGAGAGATAAACGATACCATAACATGAAACAACATTAGAAGAATTGGGATCCCAGAAGAAGAAGAAAGAGAGAGAGAGGCAGAAGTTATAATGGAGCAAATTATAGCAGAGAATTTCCCTAATTTGGGGAAGGAAACAGGCATCAAAATCCAGGAAGCACAGAGTACCCCTCTCAAAATCAATAAAAATAGGTCAACACCCCGACATCTAATAGTAAAACTTACGAGTCTCAGAGACAAAGAGAAAATCCTGAAAGCAGCTCGGGAGAAGAGATATGTAACCTACAATGGTAGAAACATTAGATTGGCAACAGACTTATCCACAGAGACCTGGCAGGCCAGAAAGGACTGGCAGGACATATTCAGAGCACTAAATGAGAAAAATATGAAGCCAAGAATACTATATCCAGCTAGGCTGTCATTGAAAATTGAAGGAGAGATAAAAAGCTTCCAGGACAAACAAAAACTAAAGGAATTTGCAAACACGAAACCAGCCCTACAAGAAATCTTGAAAGGGGTCCTCTAAGCAACAATAGAGCCTAAAAGCAACATAGACCAGAAAGGAACACAAACAATATACAGTAACAGTCACTTTACAGGCAATACAATGGCACTAAATTCCTATCTTTCAATAGTTACCCTGAATGTAAATGGGCTAAATGCCCCAATCAAAAGACACAGGCTATCAGATTGGATTTAAAAACAAGACCCATCGATATGCTCTCTGCAAGAGACTCATTTTAGACCCAAAGACACCCCCAGATTGAAAGTGAGGGGGTGGAAAACCATTTACCATGCTAATGGACACCAAAAGAAAGCTGGGGTGGCAATCCTTACAGCAGACAAATTAGATTTTAAACCAAAGACTGTAATAAGAGATGAGGAAGGACACTATATCATAATTAAAGGGTCTATCCAACAAGAAGATCTAACAATTGTAAATATCTATGCCCCAAACATGGGAGCAGCCAATTATATAAGGCAATTAATAACAAAAGCAAAGAAACACATGGACAACAATACAATAATAGTGGGGGACTTTAACACCCCCCTCCCTGAAATGGACAGATCGTCTAAGCAAAAGATCAACAAGGAAATAAAGACTTTAAATGACACACTGGACCAAATGGACTTCACAGACATATTCAGAACATTCCATCCAAAAGCAACGGAATACACATTCTTCTCTAGTGCCCACGGAACATTCTCCAGAATAGATCACATCCTAGGTCATAAATCAGGTCTCAACTGGTACCAGAAGATTGGGATCATTCCCTGCCTATTTACAGACCACAATGCTTTGAAACTAGAACTCAATCACAAGAGGAAAGTCGGAATGAACTCAAATACATGGAGGCTAAAGAGCATCCTACTGAAGAATGAATGGGTCAACCAGGAAATTAAAGAAGAATTAAAAAAATTCATGGAAACCAATGAAAATGAAAACACCACTATTCAAAATCTTTGGCATAGAGCAAAGGCAGTCCTAAGAGGAAAGTATATAGCAATACAAGCCTTTCTCAAGAAACAAGAAAGGTCTCAAGTACACAACCTAACCCTACCCCTAAAGGAGCTGGAGAAAGAACAGCAAATAAAGCCTAAACCCAGCAGGAGAAGAGAAATAATAAAGATCAGAGCAGAAATCAATGAAATAGAAACCAAAAGAACAGTAGAACAGATCAACGAAACTAGGAGCTGGTTCTTTGAAAGAATTAACAAGATTGATAAGCCCCTGGCCAGACTTATCAAAAAGAAAAGAGAAATGACCCAAATCAACAAA
>NW_022590381.1:0-15433 GCF_004348235.1 Phoca vitulina | reverse complement strand
CAGCCCCCCCTCCCCCGAGGCGTGCGTTAGGAAGGGTCTGCAGCCCCTTCCCCCCCGAGGCGTGTGTTAGGAAGGGCCTGCACCCCCTCCCCCCCGAGGCGTGCGTTAGGAAGGGTCTGCAGCCCCCTCTCCCCCGAGGCGTGCGTTAGGAAGGGTCTGCTCCTGGTGAAGCCCCCTCCCCCAGACAGCGGAGAACACTGAGGAGTCACAGAGATGACATCTGTGCAGGGCAATGAAACTCGTGCTCGAATGTCTGGAAAATGCCGGCTCTGTGTGTGCACAGTGTGTCGAGTGTGTGCGCACGGCGTGCGTATGGTATGCGCACACGTGTGCAAGCACGGAGACACACGATGCACGTGTGCATATATGTGGCACGTACACACGTGTGGTCTGCGTGTGTGCCACAGATCTGGGGGGGGGAGGGAGGAATGGCCGTGCAGTCTCGCACACGTGTTCCTCCAGATGTCCAGGCTCTGCCTCCGTGGGGACCTGTGGAGCTTGCCCGCAGGACGAACCCCTTGCTTCATACACAGCTCACTCTAACGGACAACTGTCCTCCGAGTCGGGGCTTCGTGCCCAGATGCTCCTGGGAGTGCCAGCCCCCCTTCTCAGGGCTGGGATGTTAGAGCCCCAGACGACCGTGCTGGAGCGGGGTACGGTCCCGACAGTGGCTGGCTTTGACAGTCGAGTCTGTTGAAGGACATTTGGGCATTTCTGAAGGCACAGGGCCCCTCAAAGAGCCTGGCCGGCGCCCCGGAGGACTGTCACAGGCTGCTTCTCTTCTCACGTGCACCTGGCTTATGGTCACAGGCCCCAGCGTCCGTGACGCTCTCAGGCCTGTGGGGGCCGCGCCCAGGGCGGCTGCTGAAGGTGGAGGTGGTGACGCAGGCCCCCTGACTCGGACACGGGCAGGCAGAGGGGCCAGCGGTGACAGCCCAGGTCCAGAGCCCCCTGTCCCGACTGGCATCCTGCCTGTGCCTTGGAATAAAATTTCATGAGACACACACTAGACACTAGAAAAAGTGGGTGGCACCTCTGCTGTGGCCAGACTGGCGGGGCAGACGGGACGCACCCCAGGCCTCCCTATGGCCCACGCAGGGCGCGGAGGGATTTTTCCTGATAGAACCCCTGCTCTGGTCCTGGGCTGCCCTGGGGACTGGGGACTATGGGTCAGAAAGCCGGTGACTGGGACACGGACGGCCCGTCTGACCTCAGGATTAGCAGAAGCAGACGTGGCCCAAAGCATCTTCCCGCTTGGGTCCTTCACAGCAAAGGGTCAGTGGGGGTGCCGGCTGCTTCTGAGAAGTGAACCCCCGCTGGCCTCACGTGGCAGGACCCTGCTCTGCTCCGGAGCTCGTCCGTCAGGGCCGGGTGACGTGAGGCTCCGGCCCAGCTACACAGTGGTCTCGTTCTTCCACGGCCCTGTCCGGATGTTGCCCATGCCATGGGCACTGAAGGACAGGACTTCACACACGGCTCCCTTGAGCAGCCCATTCTGGCCGGGTCCACCGAAGGGCAGGGACTGTGTCCTCCGGAGCATCTCGAGGTGCGCTGGGCCGTGGGCCGACTCCCTGCCTGGCCGCAGGGGGCAGCTGTAGAGCACCGGGCTGGCGTCGCTGCCCTCGGGCTGGCTGACCAAGGGGAAGGGGTCGCCCTGGGCGCAGCAGGCCGGCGTGTGCGCCCCCACTGGGCCCTCGAGCGAGCTGGGGGGGCTGTCTGTGCGTGAGCTGCGGGGGCTGCCGTCCAGGCTGGACGGGATGTGGTAGGCGTACCCCTGCTCCGCCGAGGCCGCCCGGTGCCGGCTGAAGTAGGGAGCCTTAGTTCTGCCCTGGAGACACCTGTGCAGGTGCGGGTCTTGCCCAAAGGCGTCCTCCTCGTGCACGTGGACGTGGGCCGCGTCCTCCATCAGCTGCTCACAGTGCATCTGGGCGCAGCACGGCGTGGCTGGTGACAGGCAGCTGACGTGACTCTGGGCAGCCTGCAGGTTGGTCACCTTGCAGTGGCCAGCAGGGGCGTGGCCGAAGCCCCGCGGCTTGGCCGGACACGGCGGGTCCTGCAGGCAGGCCACGCGCGCCAGTGCATCCCCGTTGGTGTCGAGCGCGGGGCAGACAGCGGGCTTCGAGGAGGGGGCGTCCCCGCGGGAGGGGCAGCAGGACCACCAGCAGTGCCACACGTCATCCCGCTTGGCACAGTGGTGGATGAGCACGAAGAGCCCCAGCGTCACGCAGCAGGTGCCGTACAAGCAGCTGAAGACCATGTCCAGGAAGGGGCCCTGAGACACGGCCAGCGCCCCAAAGGTCCAGGTGGCCGTGAACAGGAACAGCGTGAAGGCCGCGGCCCGCAGCTGGGCCTTGAGCGAGTGCTCGTTCTGCAGCAGCGAGGCGGCCGGCGAGCCCGGCCGGGCCCCGGGGTTGTGGCCGGCCTCGGGCCCGGCCAGCCGCTGGTGCTCTTCTGGCCGCGCCCTCAGCTCGTACCTGCGCTCCGGGTGGCACCGCAGCTGAACGTAGGTGCCCAGGAAGTACACGCAGGTGACCAGGGTGATGAAGGCCGCCGGCCCGTAGAACGCGCCCAGGCTGGGCTCCCAGGCCATCCAGCAGCTGCGGGAAGAGGGGGGTCAGTGAGGGGTCGCGCTGGGGCTGAGCGCCTGGCCGCCCTGGGGTCATGGGAGGACGTTCTCTACCGTGCGTGAGTTTAGTTGTGGTGAGGAGACAGACACAGACACGCCCGCCCGTCCTGTTGGGGCCGGGACAGCGTGGTGGGCGTCTGGGCTCTGGGGGGCTGGCTGCGCACCTCTCTGCCTTTCCTCCCTGACTCAGTGTCCCCAGTGCTGGAGCCCCGAGGGAGCAGAGCCGGTGTGTCCCGCAGGCTTGGCCTTTTGGGGGCAACCGAGGAGAAGGAGCCTGGGGCGGGTGGGCCGGGAGGGCGCTGGCGTGGGGGGCACAACCGGAGGGGCCGGAGCTCTGGGTGCTGCATGTGGCTGTGTATACCCTGAGCTGGTCCTGAGGTGCAGCCGTCTCACGAGCAGCAGCCCATAGCACCCAGGGAGGGGGGCTCGGTGAGACGGGGTCTGCTGGGGGGGAGGGCAGCCCCGCTGGGCACCCCCACAGCGAGGTGGCCCGGGCATGGGGAGGCGCAGGGCACTGGGAAGGAGCCTCCACCCGCTTGGTGCCCAGTACTCACTAGGGCATGTCCTCATTCTCCATCCCATAATTCCTGATGTTCGTGGCGGCCGTGACCCCGCAGATGATGAAGGGAACCCCTCCGCTGATAAGGTAGAACCTGTGAGGGCAGAAGGCCCACTCGGTGCTTGAGAGGCCCACCCGAGCCCCCAAGGTCGGCCTCCAGCAGCTTGGGCAAAGGGGGGACCCATGTCCTGACAGCACCAACCCCCCAGAGGAGCCCCTGCCAGAGCTGGGCCTCCCCCTCCCCCCACCTAACCCCCTCCCTTCCCCTTCTTTCCCCTCCCCATCTCCCTCCTCTCCCCTCCCCCATCCGATCCCTCTCCCACCCCTCCCCGGCCCTCCCCTCCTCTCCTGTCCCCCAACCCATCCCCCCTCCCTCCCCACCCCCTCACAGCTTTGTGCACTGCCTGGCAGCCTGGCTTCTCAGCTGCTTGGGACACATCTGGCCTCTGACCGCCCCCCCCAGGACAGCGAGCAGTCTGGACGGGAGTTGGCACCACTCTGGGCATGGCCTGACCTTCTTGCCAGCAGGGCCGCAGCCAGCAGCGCCATCTGAGGGCATTCTGGTGTCTAGTGTCCGACCCACTGAGGCTGGATCTCAGGAATGTGAGGAACCGCCAAGCACACAGGCCACAGACACCTGCCCCGGGTGCCTGGCCACAGAGCATGCTGGTCCGAACGGGTGAGGGTCGCGGTGGCCGAGGGGCCAGCTTGCAGATGATCACGGAAGGGGGTGCCACCCTCCCGGATGCCCCAAACACCCTAATGGGCCAATGGCTCTTTGTCCCTGACGAGGGGAATGCCATGGTCCCGGGTCCATGGGCGGGAGCAGGGTGACCCCTGGGGACTCTGTGCCTCCCAGAATTCTGTATGCAGAGAACATGTCCTTCAGAACAGGACAAACAGACATTTTCTGACAAAAATAAAACAGCGAATTTGTCACCAGCTGACCTTCAAGAAATGCTCAGTTTCGTCCTGCATGCTGAAGAGCTATTGCCCCAGACAGAAACCCCAAAGAATGGAGAGCATCAGAAATCTAACTATTTGGGCAAACATAGAACATTTTGTTTCCTCTTAATTAAAAAAAAAAAATATATATATATATATATGATTGCTTGAAGAAAGAATTCTAATGCTGCCTAGTGGAGTTACTAACACATGTTGACTGATAGATGCCGCGTCTTTGGCACCAAGATGGTGGGGGGGGGGGCGGTCTCACAGGTGAGACTTCTGCGCACACTTTACATGAACTAGTGTGACTCTCACACCAAAGATACAGGGAAGAGTCCGTGGACTTCGATCCCTAAGGCAACATGAAAAATTAATAGGCAAAGGGCTAATAGATAATTAAAATGAAATGTAGAAAAATATTAAAATAATCCAAAAGAAAAAAATAGGAGAGGAAAGGAGGAGCCGAAGGAAAAGAAGAAGTAAAACCAGAAACCCGGTGGACAGGTTAAAACGGAGACTTAAGTCCATCCGACGTCCTGGACCGGAGGCCCTGGCGCGGGCAGAGGCGGGCCGCTGCTGGTCCGCGGAGGGGACGCAGAGAGGCTGTGCGGGCACTGACCCCGGAAGACGGACTCCGGAGAAGGAGATAAAGGGCCCGTTTTATTCGGAGTCAGCACAGCCCACAGGAGGGCCCAGCGGCTGTGCGTGCGTGGGGCCAGAGACTCAAACTACGTGAAGCAAACGAGGACAGAATCACAGGTCGGAGCAGACAATCAAAATAACGGTCGGCGATCTGGACGCCCTCTCTTGGTGGTAAAGACACTGAAGATTTGAGCAACAATACGACTCCCTTTGCCTCAAAGCTCTTCCTGGAACATCACGCCCAGTAACTGGCGGCGCTCGTTCCTGCCATGTGTGCGTGGTCCGCTCGCCGTGGTGGACGACGTGTGTGCCGTGGAACGAGCCTGGGTCGCGTTACCAGGGCTGCGATCACACAGCGTGTGGTCTGACCTCCATGGAGTCCAATTCATCAGTAACAACAAGGTAACTGAGAAAAGCACAAATACTTGGAAGCGAAACGACACATTTCTTAAATAATTCATGGGTCGAAGAAGAAGTCCTAAGGGAATTTAGAAAATATTTTAAACAAAACGAGAAAGGAAAACAACATATTTCTGGGAGGCAGCTGAAGCAGGGCTCGGAGGGACATTGACCGCAACGAATGTTTCTGTGGGACGAGCAGGGAGGCCCGGCGTTCGTGGCCCGGGCTCCATGCGCCAAGGCAGAAGAGAGCCAAGGAAGCGCAGAGCCCCCAGACGGAAGGAGAGGACGAGCAGGAGAGCAGACCACAAGCAGTGCAGAAAAGCCCCCAGCCCAGAGTGGACGTCCGCAGCAAACGGACAGCCCTGCGCTCACACCTCACGGGATGGAGAAGAGGGCGATGCAGACCCCCCGCCTCCCCAGGGCGAAGACAAGCCGTTGCCAACACCTCAGCAGCTTAGATGAAAGTCATAAATTCCCTGAGAAAAATATAAATTAGCAAAATCGAGATAAGAATTAGGAAATCTGAATACTCTCTATCTGGTAAAAAGGTTGATTCCAATATCCACAAACATCTAACAGAGAAACTTCCAGGCCCCTCGAGTGTCACTGGGGAATCTGGTCCCACGTCCAAGGAAGAGATGACATGAATCCATCTTCTATGGGCTTTTCCAGAAAATGAAGGAGGGGCACCTCCTGACTCCGTCTGAGGGACAGCGGGAGCTGGTCCGAAAACCAGCGGAGACATGTGAACGCCAGTGAGCACAGACCCCCGCCCCTCTAACAGCGAATCAGCAGACGGAATTGAGGACTTTATACCAACAGGAGAAAACATCACGGCAGGTAAGATTTATCGCAGAAATGCAAAGTGTGTTACTCATAAAATTGAAGTAGCTCATCATGGAAATGCAATAAAGAGACTCCATGTGATTATTTTATAGACGCAGTAAAAACACTTGACAGAATTTGACACACATTTGTCATAAGAAATCTCAGCAAACTAGGCACAGTTGGACTCTCCTTGATCCGCTGAGCCGCATCGACGGCAAAGGCTTGCGTGCTCTCCCCGGGGCGCCGGGGCTCCGAGCAGGGCTTGCGTCCCACGAAGCCAGCCCCCAGCAGGCGTAAGAGGGCCAGGGTTGCAGGGGCAGGGGGAGGGACGGCGAGCCTGGCCCGGCGGCCTGAGCGAGGGGGCTTGTTCCTGCTGATGTGTACAGAAGGGGAGTGGAGGAGCCCTTCGGGGGTCCAGCCTAGCACGCAAAGCGGGGCGGTGAGCAAAGCCAGACAAAACTGTAGGGAAAACATCCCCTTGCTTTTAATGGCTGGAGGAGAGTGCCCCAGCTGAGCGTGTGCTTGGGGACCTGGCCTGGCACGGTCCTGGCCCACGGCCGTCTGTGGTTCTGCTCCCAGCGCTGACTAGGCCCGAAGCCCTTCAGAACCTGCAGAAAGCCACTTTCCCCCGAGCCATGCCTCCGCCCTCCAGGCAGACAAGGAGCCTGGGATTCCCGCCACGAGGTCCCTTTAACTCATGAGGCGGCACAGAGGCAGGGGCGCTGCGACTGGAATGGCGGGAGGCTCGCTCTGCTCCGGCAGGCTCAGCAGCGGCAGAGCTGGTCCCTCTGGCGTCCCGAGGAAGACAAAGGGGCGGCATGGCTAAGCTGTCAGCACCGGGGGTGAGGCCCCTATGGGTGCCCCGAGGCGACGCACCCCCCTCGACTCCTGGCCAGTCCCAGGGGCTGTGCACTGTTCCCAGGGGACCAGACAGGTCCTCCAGCGACTGGAGGCCCAGAGGCAGCCAGGGCCCTCGGGGACCGCACCCTCCAAGCCCCCCGGCCGCGCGTATCCTGCAGGGTGAGGCGGCTACAGCCCCTTGCACTGCCTCTGGCCAGGCCTCTCAAGCCAGGGGGTGCCTCTTCCTTGGCCGGGGGCTCCCCCTGCCTCTCCCTGAGCTGCGTCAGCCGCAAGTTGCCAAGCCCCTGGATGGGCAGCCGAGCTCGGCTCCTGGTGCGGCACGGGCTCTGTCGGCAGAGGGCGCTGCAGGCCGCAGCAGGTGCCCCCACCTGGGACGGCTGTTCTTGCGGCGGCCGCTGGGCATTCAGCACAGTGGACATGCAGGACATCTGCGGGGCCTGTCCCGTCCCCGATGCCGACCACTCTGCACCTGCCTCAGCGCGCCCTGTGGCTGGGGTCCCTTTTGCCCCATCACCTGTTGGCCCCAGGCACACCCTCTCCCTTAGGGGCTCCTGTTGTTTCCTCCTGGGTGTCCTGTCCTGCTGTACTCACTGACCCGCGCCTCTCGTGACATTGAAATCCTGTCCACTGGACCGGCCCCCTGCACAGCCCCAGAGGACTCTGGCCCATCTAGGACCACTCACGGCTCTGCGTTTCCCGGTCCCCACACAGACCGCCCAGGGCAGGTCTGCCGTAGGTCTGGGAGTTCACCTGGCTCCTGGGTCAGACCAGCTTCTTCCTTTAGGGGAGGGTTTCTAGAAAGAAGGGTGAACCGGGACCCTGAGGAAACCCCAGCTGCTGCCCCTTGACAGCACACCAGACCCTAGGACGCACACAGGGCAGGGCCACAGGCACCTGGGGAGGAGAGGGGGTGGGGGCCTGGCTGGGCTCCCCGAGAGCTCGGGGACAGTGGTGCGGGGCAGGCGGGAGAGCCCAGTGATGGCCCGAGAGCAGAGCAAAGCAGCATTTAGGGTCAGGTGGTCTGATGAGTAAGTGGAGTCGGTGCGGGATATGCATGTTCAGGAACGTGAAATCCGCCCCTGCTGTGGGCTGATGATGGCCCCCAGAACCGGGGTGTGCTGACCCCATGCTGTGGAGGGACCCTGTGGATGTGACTGAGCGGTAGATGCAGGGACCCGGGATGGTCCGGGGCGGCCTGGGTGGCCTGATGTCGCAGGGGTCCTAGCAAGGGAGGCGGAGGTCAGAGGGGAGGGAGGTCGCCGCAGGGCTGGCTGGGAGTCAGAGGGAGGCCCACGAGGAGTGTGGGTGCCTCCAGAAGAGGCAAGAAACCATCTCTCCCTTGGAGCCTCAGGTGAGCCCGCCTGGCCACACCTGGATGTAGCCCAGGAGACCGATTTTGGGTTTCTGCCTGCCAGGACCGAAAGAAAATACATGTGCCATTTTAACTCAATAAGTTTGTGGTCGTTTGTTACGTCAGGAGCAGAAAAGGAATATGGTCCCGAGCCATACATGGTTCTTAACGTCCCCATGGTGCCACGTGGGTCGGAGCTGGATGTGGACGTGGATGTGGACGTGGGCTGGGGAGGGTCCCACTGAGGAAGCGCAAGCGCACCTCTAGCGGCCGTGAGTAGGAAAAGCTATTTGTGACCCACGTGGCCACATGCTCGTGTGAGGAGCACACAAGGAGCTCCAACAAATCAGTAAGACACACAGATGACCGGAAGGACAACGGGAATGAGGCTTGAACGGGCGCTCCACCGAGAGAAAGCCCAATGCCTGCGGGAGCCTGGTGCTCGCAGGGTGCAGGCCGCGGCCGGGGAGCACGGCGGCTGCGTGGATTGCGGGCGGGCAGCTGGGGAGCGTGTGTGGGTGAGCACCGGGAGGAGCAGGGCGTCCGGGCCGCGGCATCCTGTCCCCGGGAGCTGAGAGACCGCACTCCTGTCCCGAGCCCAGCTCAGCTGGCCAGATGCAACCCACATGGACGGGTCTGAAAAAAGCCGTGCACAGTGAAAGGACCAGGTCTACACAGTGTAAGTCGAGCAGGTCACCTGTACACACAGCTTGTGATCAGTGCAGACGGAGCGAGTGTCTGGGGACCCACACTCGGGTGGTGACACTGTAAGGAGGGGCTGTGGAAGTCCCAAGAGACAGGACAGCGGTGCGGGCTGGGTGTGGGCACGACCCCGGACGCTTGCGGCGGGGGAGGCTTCCGTTTCTTCCCCTGAAGGGCACAGGACAAGTTTTGTAAGCATGCACTGACATTTTAGGCATTTTTGGGCGTCAATGTTCTATTTAAAAAAACAAAACAAAACAATCAAGAAAGAGAAAGGAGCAGATCTCTCCCTGAGCCTGTGGTGCTGGTGGCGGGAGGGCAGCACCCTACTGTCCACTGTGCTGGGCCTTGGGACAACCTCAGACACGGGCCCCGGCTTGCACACGCGCCCGCGGCCGCCTGGAACCAGGCGTGCAGCGGGAACAGACCAGCTCCTGGGACCCGGCGGAACTCCAGGCAGTGGGCACAGGGCCCTCCGGCAGCTCCTGACACCCAGGAGACCAGGCCACGCTTCTGCTGCCATGCACCTGCCAACTCCCAGCACACAGGACACGGCCTGTTCTTAGCCCCCCTGGAAGGTCAGGGGCGCCGTCCACACCACACGCCCTGTTCCCGTGCGGCTCAGCTCAGGGAGCGTGCAATGCATGCACGTGCCCACGCACACACCCGCAGAGGGCCCACACGGGGCCGGGCGCTGAATGTGACAGGCAGGGCGCTGCACCGGGGATGCGTGAGGATAGGCCCTGTGTCCAAGCAGGAGGCCTCCTGGGAGCCTGCCCTTTAATGAGAACCCGGGAGTTCTGGAGGTGGAGACCAGAGAACCATCGGAAGCCTGCGTCATGGCTGGCCAGGGTCAGCAGCGTGGGGCTGGGGCGCCCTCCAACCCCTGCTGAGATCCCTGCCCGTTTATTCCCACGCAGCCCCGGCTCTCTCTCTGCCACCAAACGAGCAGGTGTCAGCAGCGGGGGAGCGGGGGTTGGCCCTGGTACTGGCAGCTGTGCGCCCGCGGGACTTGTCACCTTGGCGTCTGCCTCTCCGAGGACAGGCAGCTGTGGATGCTGGTGGAGCAGGGACTCTGTGGCACCCCGTGTCCATCGGAAAGAGGGACGGGCCCAGGAGGATGCGTGTCCAGCAGGGCAGGGCCGGCCACTCACCAGCACCTAGCGGCAGCGATGGTTTGCCAGACGCGGACTTTCCAGCCACAGGGCTCTTCTGGGCCGGCTTTGACGATGTAAATGGGCCGTTTAAGAAATCCCACTTTGCGAGCATACAGCCAGCAACTAGCAAGCCCCCCAGAGCTGCCGGAAACCAGACCTTAAAATCCAAGCGCCTGCCCCCTGCCACGTGTTGGCCACGCCTCTCCTCACGTGTGGTCACCTGTGAGCAACGGTGGGCGTGCGTCTGAGGGGCCTCCATGCTAGGAGTTCATCGGACACGTAGGTCATCAGGGCCGGGGTCCCCAGCAGGAAAGCAGGGAGCCGGGACAGCTCAGCCAAAACCGCACTAGCGCCCCGTTTGACCGCTCAGACAGGACCACGATAGCATCCTGCCCAGCAGCCTCTGCAGGGCTGCCCTTCGCAGCACAACCGAAACAAAGGCACTAGCCATGAAACCTCGGTCGCTGTCACAGCTGAGGCAGTTAGTCTCCAGGTGTCAGCCCACAAGACCCATGAGCACGGGAGACGGGGGCGTGATGAAAGCCCTGATTGGCAACACCTTGGCAGCGAATCCACAGGGGGCCCGCTCTCACGGTCCTGGAAAGAGCTTATAAGACCCCCCGAAATCTGAACGGGAACCCGGGAGCCCTCTCGGGGAGCTTTGTACTCTGGCTCAATAAACTTTGCCCTGCTGCCCAGCACTCTTCGTCTGGTCTACCTCTTCCTTCCTCGAAGCAGCGCGGCCAAGAAGCCGGGCACTAAGGGAACAAAACTCCTGTAACAAGAGAGAAAGGAGACCGGGCATGGCAGACAGCTTCCCCTCGGCTGCCAGGCCAGGTGTCAGAGACAGCGGGGCGCCCGCCATGGGGTCCGACCACCAGGCGGGGGCAGGGAGCCCACCTCGCCCTCCCGGGGGGGTTCTGTCCGCCGGCCAGCCGCACTCCCGACGCGCCCCCTCCCCCAGGTCAGCCCGAGGAGCTGCCGTCCCGTGTGACAGGCTCTGCAGGCCGGACACAGGGAAGGGGCAAGCGAAGATGCGGGATTCTCAGCGGGGTCCCTCCCTGTGTCCTGAGGGAGGAGATCGGCCACAACGCTTGGGGGAGGGGCAGCCAGCGGTGGGAAGGGCAGGATTCGATGGGTGGGGGGTGGTCTGCAGCCTTTGGGAGGCGGCCCTCGGGTGGGGCGCCCAGACGGCTCTCTCAACCCCGTGCATCTGCCACCACGACTCCAGCTCACAGCGCCACGTGCATGGGGAGCCTTTCGTGCCCAGCGTGGTAGCCTTTCCAGCTCCGTGGCCTGTCTTGGGGGCATCTTCATTGCACACCCCTCCGTGCCTTTCCTCGGCGGCTCTTAGTGTGTTTCCTCCCTGGACTTGCAACAAGTATTCACGGAGTAGGCTGCCCGCCAAGTGCGTCGTCAGACTGGTCAGCGACCACCGCCCTGCTCACACCGTCCGCAAGGGGCCCAAGATCTGGCTGAGTCCGGATTTGGGGCCCGGTTTCCGCAGACTCAGAGCCCTTGGCTGCTCCTCTCTCCTCCGGAGTCTGTCCCCTGGCCTGCTACTGACCACCCAGGTGGACCCTGCGCACGGGCACGTTCACCCAGGCCCGGGAGGCAAGGGGGTGGGAGGGGCACTCAGGAACGCGGTCCCCGGCCTGCAGGCTGGTGCGGCCTCACTCAGGTGATAGAAAGAGGTCCAGAAGCCCTTCTAGAGACTGACCATTCGGGCCTTCTGGACCCCAATTAAGCCACGCAACCCCGGAAGGCACCTCCTCTCTTGAAGAGCGTCCCTCAGGACTGCTCGGCCTGGGTGCTGTCCCGCCGGTGCCCCCACTCATGGAGGAGAGCACCAGCGACGTGCTGGGACCGTTGGTCACTGGGGAGCTGTCCGGGCCAGGTGTGGACACGAGGTGACGCAGCGCAAGCAAGCTTGAGGAGCACGAAGGTCATGCATACGGCTGTGGGGGCCGTGGGAACCTGCCCTAGGCACTGCGCCCCACGCGGGATCCGTCTGACAGACGCTCACCTCCGGGTCCAGTTAGCATCCTTTGTGCTGGTCAGGACTTCCGAATTCCAAGAAATCAGACTGATGGTTTCAGCCGAGACCGAAGAGGCTTTTTCACACTCATCTAAGTGTCCAAGGTGCTCAGAGATGCACAGCACGCCGATCTGCCGTAACCACACAGATTTGGAGAACAGCTGTTCACAAGACCTTGGGGGTCACGCAGAGAACGAGAGCCACGCCTGTGCTGAGCACCGGGCATGGAACCTGGTGCCCCGGGATGACGGGGACGTACCGAAACACTGCAGTACCGTGATTCACTCTGGCAGGTGCCAGGCTGTAGGGCTGCACGACCCCTTCTGCCTCAAAAGGGCTCCAAAGTTCCAAAGCCAGGTCTGGGAACCAGGACCTCTGCCCCCAGCGGTGGCCTCGTGGGGTCACGGGAGGTCATGGGCATCAGCCTGGGTGGGTCATGCTGTGTTCACCGACGGCCCTGGAACCCCCACCGCTATGCAGGGCAGCCCCCCACCCTGGGTGCTGCATGGGCTCCTGGGGGCTCCTGCGGCCGCTTCGGGCAGGCTGTATGAAGAGCAGGTGCCAAGTCCTACTTCCCAGGCTTCCCTGCCATCCCAGAAGGGGCTCCTGCAGAGGGAGTCCTGGGGAACATCCCTCCGCTGGGCAGGGCCAGCCAGTTTGGCACCAGCTACACATTGGTGAATGGTGGGCAAGTGCCCTTCACCACAGAGCTTGCTGCGTCCAGACGTGAGCACCTGGGTCTTAGGAGGCAGCTGCGTGTTTCAAGAGGAAGCACCACAAATGGACCTTAAATAATAGGGAACGACTTAGGTGCACTTCATCAGGAAGGCCAGGAGGGGTTGTGAAGTTAGGGCGTGATCACACGCAGCTAACTTGGGAACTGGACCTGAGCATCTAGAGAATCACGGCAGGGGGGTCTGTTTGATGGTGAGGCACGTCGCTCCGCTAGCTGCTCCGGTCTGAGAGTGTGCGTCCCCAGATTCATACCGGGAAGCCCCACCCCGAGGGGAGGGTGTGGGAGGCAGTGGGCCTCCCACGGTGGGTAAGCATGGAGCCCTTGCGAACACAGTCAGTGCTCTTACGAAAGAGACCCCGGAGAGCCCCCTGCCCCTTCCGCCCTCAAGGACACGGCAAGAAGTCTGCTCCCACCAGAACCGAGCCCACTGGCCCCTGACCTCAGGCGTCCAGCCTCCAGACTGGGAGACACATTTCTGCTGTTCGTAAGCCCCAGCCACTGGCATTTTGTTAAGGCAGCTGGCACGGGTGGAGACCCTAATGGAGGGAGGGGAAGCCTGGGAAGGTGTGTCTACTAAGAGCCCTCGCCCAAGGGGGCTGAGCGGCGCGGCTGGAGGTCTCCACGGTGTGCTGGGGGCCATGATCCTTACATTGCCTGTAGTGTCGCCCACGGAGGTGAGACAGGAAGAGAAGACGTGTGAGTAGCCGTGAAAGCAATCCGAGGAAACACCAGATGGGCCGCGTCGCTCTGGTCTGGAGTCCGCAGCACCATGCGACCTCTCGGAGGCGGGCGCCGGCCATGACCCCTGTTCTGTGGACAAGGTGAGTGCGGAGTCTGCAAAAGCAGCCTTGTTCTTTTTCTTCCAGCGTTTCTGAGCCAATCTGTCCCTCAGCTCGTCTTTCTTCTCTCAGCCTTGTGGCTGGAAGCGAGCAGGGAGGCGGCAGGCTTGTCTGGAGGACGCTGGCAGCCCTGGTGGCCCGGCCTGCTCCCCGGAGGGCGCACCAGGAGCCTGGCTCTCCGGGTGTTTCCTATGCACCTGACGGCTAAGTCGCCCTTTGTGCTGGGCCGGGCTTAGGAGCGTCCGCCTTCCTCCGGGGTCTGTAGGGTCAGTAGCTGGGGCGGCCGAGTGGGCGGTCCCCAGAGGAAATTTTGACTGAGTCACAAGCCGGCTTCCGGGGCAGAAACCCTGTGTGTGTTCTGCTGCTGGAGGAGGGAGGTTCTGTGTGGACCGTCCACCTGGAGTTCACCTTTGCTGCTTCAACGCCGTCCTCACCGTGCTGAGGAGGAACCACACTCAAAGCGGCTGAAGCCCTGGGTGGCAAAGCCAAACCCTGGACTCGGGCCTCGCTGGTGCCTGCATGCCTGACCTGCTTTCTGACCACCCGGTGGAATTGCCGGGGCTGCTGGTGGACCCCAGCCGGGCCCCCACGAGGGCACCTGCCCCCACCTGCTGGGGCGAGCGCCCCTGGATGTGCCTGCGTGGGTCTGCGTGGCCCAGAGCCACCCCCTCTCGGTGAGTTAAGTGAGCTTGCCCCTTGGAAACCTCGTTCTCGGCTCCTCCCGTGGGACACAGCTTCACGCCTGACCCACAGCTGTGCTCCCGGGACCTGCCCTCCGGCCAGAAGGGAGCGTTTATCAACCTTAGGCCTGGGTTCTTCCAGACTCAGTCCTGTGAGTAAAATGGAATATTTAAACTAAGGTTATTCATTCAAGGCCAATTTAAAAAATATTTATTGAATCCCTATCATTTCCCCATTGAACGTGTAGGTGCTGTGTGCCAGGGTCTGAGGAGACAGCCCTTCCCTCGGGCCCGGGGAGGATGCCACAAAAGCTCCAGGGACATGCACTGGGGTCATGCGGGGTCGGGAAGAGGGCAGGTGGGGTCTGAGCATCTGGTCGTGGGCACTCCGGCTGGCATGGTGGAGAAGCCAGCTGGAGGCCGGGGGCCAGGCTGGGCAGCAGTGGACGGCCCTGCATGCTTTGGGAAGGGGAGTGCACAGCCAGGCCTCCCCCTCAGGAGGGAAAATCTGCAGGGTGGTGGCAGGACCCACGGCCACCAAGAAAGGATCCAGAGGCCTGCGGGGGATGGGGAGGTGCAGTGTTCGGGGGCAGAGTCAGGGCCTGGGGGCTCCCTGATTTGGGCAGGGGGACAAGAATAATCTGGAGCAATGCTAGCTTTCTGACATGGACTATGGGATGCTGAACTGGGGACGTGGGGTTGGGGCTCCTTCCTCATGGACGCACTGGTTGGTTTTGTCAGGAGCCCCAGGGAGAGGCATCAGCCGCCGTGGCATATGAAGGTCTGGATCCAGGAGCATGTGGACACTGGCGTGGCCCCAGTGGGATGGGGCTGGGTCTGGCCGCAGAGACCCTTGGGGTGTCTTGAAAGAGAGTCCACGTGATGGGCAAGGTGCAATGTCCTTGCCTCAGAGAGGCCCTGGTGGCGGGTCGCTGGGGCTGGCAGTCTTCCTGAGTCTGTCACCCAGTCCTGCCCCCGCAGAGCGGCTCCTCTCTCGGGCCGACCCTCTCACACCCTCCCCCCAAGGTCATCATCCTCCAAAATGCATCCTGCACTTCCCAGCA
>NW_022590380.1:0-15437 GCF_004348235.1 Phoca vitulina | reverse complement strand
CAGCCCCCCCTCCCCCGAGGCGTGCGTTAGGAAGGGTCTGCAGCCCCTTCCCCCCCGAGGCGTGTGTTAGGAAGGGCCTGCACCCCCTCCCCCCCGAGGCGTGCGTTAGGAAGGGTCTGCAGCCCCCTCTCCCCCGAGGCGTGCGTTAGGAAGGGTCTGCTCCTGGTGAAGCCCCCTCCCCCAGACAGCGGAGAACACTGAGGAGTCACAGAGATGACATCTGTGCAGGGCAATGAAACTCGTGCTCGAATGTCTGGAAAATGCCGGCTCTGTGTGTGCACAGTGTGTCGAGTGTGTGCGCACGGCGTGCGTATGGTATGCGCACACGTGTGCAAGCACGGAGACACACGATGCACGTGTGCATATATGTGGCACGTACACACGTGTGGTCTGCGTGTGTGCCACAGATCTGGGGGGGGGAGGGAGGAATGGCCGTGCAGTCTCGCACACGTGTTCCTCCAGATGTCCAGGCTCTGCCTCCGTGGGGACCTGTGGAGCTTGCCCGCAGGACGAACCCCTTGCTTCATACACAGCTCACTCTAACGGACAACTGTCCTCCGAGTCGGGGCTTCGTGCCCAGATGCTCCTGGGAGTGCCAGCCCCCCTTCTCAGGGCTGGGATGTTAGAGCCCCAGACGACCGTGCTGGAGCGGGGTACGGTCCCGACAGTGGCTGGCTTTGACAGTCGAGTCTGTTGAAGGACATTTGGGCATTTCTGAAGGCACAGGGCCCCTCAAAGAGCCTGGCCGGCGCCCCGGAGGACTGTCACAGGCTGCTTCTCTTCTCACGTGCACCTGGCTTATGGTCACAGGCCCCAGCGTCCGTGACGCTCTCAGGCCTGTGGGGGCCGCGCCCAGGGCGGCTGCTGAAGGTGGAGGTGGTGACGCAGGCCCCCTGACTCGGACACGGGCAGGCAGAGGGGCCAGCGGTGACAGCCCAGGTCCAGAGCCCCCTGTCCCGACTGGCATCCTGCCTGTGCCTTGGAATAAAATTTCATGAGACACACACTAGACACTAGAAAAAGTGGGTGGCACCTCTGCTGTGGCCAGACTGGCGGGGCAGACGGGACGCACCCCAGGCCTCCCTATGGCCCACGCAGGGCGCGGAGGGATTTTTCCTGATAGAACCCCTGCTCTGGTCCTGGGCTGCCCTGGGGACTGGGGACTATGGGTCAGAAAGCCGGTGACTGGGACACGGACGGCCCGTCTGACCTCAGGATTAGCAGAAGCAGACGTGGCCCAAAGCATCTTCCCGCTTGGGTCCTTCACAGCAAAGGGTCAGTGGGGGTGCCGGCTGCTTCTGAGAAGTGAACCCCCGCTGGCCTCACGTGGCAGGACCCTGCTCTGCTCCGGAGCTCGTCCGTCAGGGCCGGGTGACGTGAGGCTCCGGCCCAGCTACACAGTGGTCTCGTTCTTCCACGGCCCTGTCCGGATGTTGCCCATGCCATGGGCACTGAAGGACAGGACTTCACACACGGCTCCCTTGAGCAGCCCATTCTGGCCGGGTCCACCGAAGGGCAGGGACTGTGTCCTCCGGAGCATCTCGAGGTGCGCTGGGCCGTGGGCCGACTCCCTGCCTGGCCGCAGGGGGCAGCTGTAGAGCACCGGGCTGGCGTCGCTGCCCTCGGGCTGGCTGACCAAGGGGAAGGGGTCGCCCTGGGCGCAGCAGGCCGGCGTGTGCGCCCCCACTGGGCCCTCGAGCGAGCTGGGGGGGCTGTCTGTGCGTGAGCTGCGGGGGCTGCCGTCCAGGCTGGACGGGATGTGGTAGGCGTACCCCTGCTCCGCCGAGGCCGCCCGGTGCCGGCTGAAGTAGGGAGCCTTAGTTCTGCCCTGGAGACACCTGTGCAGGTGCGGGTCTTGCCCAAAGGCGTCCTCCTCGTGCACGTGGACGTGGGCCGCGTCCTCCATCAGCTGCTCACAGTGCATCTGGGCGCAGCACGGCGTGGCTGGTGACAGGCAGCTGACGTGACTCTGGGCAGCCTGCAGGTTGGTCACCTTGCAGTGGCCAGCAGGGGCGTGGCCGAAGCCCCGCGGCTTGGCCGGACACGGCGGGTCCTGCAGGCAGGCCACGCGCGCCAGTGCATCCCCGTTGGTGTCGAGCGCGGGGCAGACAGCGGGCTTCGAGGAGGGGGCGTCCCCGCGGGAGGGGCAGCAGGACCACCAGCAGTGCCACACGTCATCCCGCTTGGCACAGTGGTGGATGAGCACGAAGAGCCCCAGCGTCACGCAGCAGGTGCCGTACAAGCAGCTGAAGACCATGTCCAGGAAGGGGCCCTGAGACACGGCCAGCGCCCCAAAGGTCCAGGTGGCCGTGAACAGGAACAGCGTGAAGGCCGCGGCCCGCAGCTGGGCCTTGAGCGAGTGCTCGTTCTGCAGCAGCGAGGCGGCCGGCGAGCCCGGCCGGGCCCCGGGGTTGTGGCCGGCCTCGGGCCCGGCCAGCCGCTGGTGCTCTTCTGGCCGCGCCCTCAGCTCGTACCTGCGCTCCGGGTGGCACCGCAGCTGAACGTAGGTGCCCAGGAAGTACACGCAGGTGACCAGGGTGATGAAGGCCGCCGGCCCGTAGAACGCGCCCAGGCTGGGCTCCCAGGCCATCCAGCAGCTGCGGGAAGAGGGGGGTCAGTGAGGGGTCGCGCTGGGGCTGAGCGCCTGGCCGCCCTGGGGTCATGGGAGGACGTTCTCTACCGTGCGTGAGTTTAGTTGTGGTGAGGAGACAGACACAGACACGCCCGCCCGTCCTGTTGGGGCCGGGACAGCGTGGTGGGCGTCTGGGCTCTGGGGGGCTGGCTGCGCACCTCTCTGCCTTTCCTCCCTGACTCAGTGTCCCCAGTGCTGGAGCCCCGAGGGAGCAGAGCCGGTGTGTCCCGCAGGCTTGGCCTTTTGGGGGCAACCGAGGAGAAGGAGCCTGGGGCGGGTGGGCCGGGAGGGCGCTGGCGTGGGGGGCACAACCGGAGGGGCCGGAGCTCTGGGTGCTGCATGTGGCTGTGTATACCCTGAGCTGGTCCTGAGGTGCAGCCGTCTCACGAGCAGCAGCCCATAGCACCCAGGGAGGGGGGCTCGGTGAGACGGGGTCTGCTGGGGGGGGAGGGCAGCCCCGCTGGGCACCCCCACAGCGAGGTGGCCCGGGCATGGGGAGGCGCAGGGCACTGGGAAGGAGCCTCCACCCGCTTGGTGCCCAGTACTCACTAGGGCATGTCCTCATTCTCCATCCCATAATTCCTGATGTTCGTGGCGGCCGTGACCCCGCAGATGATGAAGGGAACCCCTCCGCTGATAAGGTAGAACCTGTGAGGGCAGAAGGCCCACTCGGTGCTTGAGAGGCCCACCCGAGCCCCCAAGGTCGGCCTCCAGCAGCTTGGGCAAAGGGGGGACCCATGTCCTGACAGCACCAACCCCCCCAGAGGAGCCCCTGCCAGAGCTGGGCCTCCCCCTCCCCCCACCTAACCCCCTCCCTTCCCCTTCTTTCCCCTCCCCATCTCCCTCCTCTCCCCTCCCCCATCCGATCCCTCTCCCACCCCTCCCCGGCCCTCCCCTCCTCTCCTGTCCCCCAACCCATCCCCCCTCCCTCCCCACCCCCTCACAGCTTTGTGCACTGCCTGGCAGCCTGGCTTCTCAGCT
This sequence comes from Phoca vitulina, assembly GCF_004348235.1. Classification (NCBI taxonomy): domain Eukaryota; kingdom Metazoa; phylum Chordata; class Mammalia; order Carnivora; family Phocidae; genus Phoca; species Phoca vitulina. The sequence continues at coordinate 11,824 of NW_022590380.1, read as the reverse complement.
GCTTGGGACACATCTGGCCTCTGACCGCCCCCCCCCAGGACAGCGAGCAGTCTGGACGGGAGTTGGCACCACTCTGGGCATGGCCTGACCTTCTTGCCAGCAGGGCCGCAGCCAGCAGCGCCATCTGAGGGCATTCTGGTGTCTAGTGTCCGACCCACTGAGGCTGGATCTCAGGAATGTGAGGAACCGCCAAGCACACAGGCCACAGACACCTGCCCCGGGTGCCTGGCCACAGAGCATGCTGGTCCGAACGGGTGAGGGTCGCGGTGGCCGAGGGGCCAGCTTGCAGATGATCACGGAAGGGGGTGCCACCCTCCCGGATGCCCCAAACACCCTAATGGGCCAATGGCTCTTTGTCCCTGACGAGGGGAATGCCATGGTCCCGGGTCCATGGGCGGGAGCAGGGTGACCCCTGGGGACTCTGTGCCTCCCAGAATTCTGTATGCAGAGAACATGTCCTTCAGAACAGGACAAACAGACATTTTCTGACAAAAATAAAACAGCGAATTTGTCACCAGCTGACCTTCAAGAAATGCTCAGTTTCGTCCTGCATGCTGAAGAGCTATTGCCCCAGACAGAAACCCCAAAGAATGGAGAGCATCAGAAATCTAACTATTTGGGCAAACATAGAACATTTTGTTTCCTCTTAATTAAAAAAAAAAAATATATATATATATATATGATTGCTTGAAGAAAGAATTCTAATGCTGCCTAGTGGAGTTACTAACACATGTTGACTGATAGATGCCGCGTCTTTGGCACCAAGATGGTGGGGGGGGGGGCGGTCTCACAGGTGAGACTTCTGCGCACACTTTACATGAACTAGTGTGACTCTCACACCAAAGATACAGGGAAGAGTCCGTGGACTTCGATCCCTAAGGCAACATGAAAAATTAATAGGCAAAGGGCTAATAGATAATTAAAATGAAATGTAGAAAAATATTAAAATAATCCAAAAGAAAAAAATAGGAGAGGAAAGGAGGAGCCGAAGGAAAAGAAGAAGTAAAACCAGAAACCCGGTGGACAGGTTAAAACGGAGACTTAAGTCCATCCGACGTCCTGGACCGGAGGCCCTGGCGCGGGCAGAGGCGGGCCGCTGCTGGTCCGCGGAGGGGACGCAGAGAGGCTGTGCGGGCACTGACCCCGGAAGACGGACTCCGGAGAAGGAGATAAAGGGCCCGTTTTATTCGGAGTCAGCACAGCCCACAGGAGGGCCCAGCGGCTGTGCGTGCGTGGGGCCAGAGACTCAAACTACGTGAAGCAAACGAGGACAGAATCACAGGTCGGAGCAGACAATCAAAATAACGGTCGGCGATCTGGACGCCCTCTCTTGGTGGTAAAGACACTGAAGATTTGAGCAACAATACGACTCCCTTTGCCTCAAAGCTCTTCCTGGAACATCACGCCCAGTAACTGGCGGCGCTCGTTCCTGCCATGTGTGCGTGGTCCGCTCGCCGTGGTGGACGACGTGTGTGCCGTGGAACGAGCCTGGGTCGCGTTACCAGGGCTGCGATCACACAGCGTGTGGTCTGACCTCCATGGAGTCCAATTCATCAGTAACAACAAGGTAACTGAGAAAAGCACAAATACTTGGAAGCGAAACGACACATTTCTTAAATAATTCATGGGTCGAAGAAGAAGTCCTAAGGGAATTTAGAAAATATTTTAAACAAAACGAGAAAGGAAAACAACATATTTCTGGGAGGCAGCTGAAGCAGGGCTCGGAGGGACATTGACCGCAACGAATGTTTCTGTGGGACGAGCAGGGAGGCCCGGCGTTCGTGGCCCGGGCTCCATGCGCCAAGGCAGAAGAGAGCCAAGGAAGCGCAGAGCCCCCAGACGGAAGGAGAGGACGAGCAGGAGAGCAGACCACAAGCAGTGCAGAAAAGCCCCCAGCCCAGAGTGGACGTCCGCAGCAAACGGACAGCCCTGCGCTCACACCTCACGGGATGGAGAAGAGGGCGATGCAGACCCCCCGCCTCCCCAGGGCGAAGACAAGCCGTTGCCAACACCTCAGCAGCTTAGATGAAAGTCATAAATTCCCTGAGAAAAATATAAATTAGCAAAATCGAGATAAGAATTAGGAAATCTGAATACTCTCTATCTGGTAAAAAGGTTGATTCCAATATCCACAAACATCTAACAGAGAAACTTCCAGGCCCCTCGAGTGTCACTGGGGAATCTGGTCCCACGTCCAAGGAAGAGATGACATGAATCCATCTTCTATGGGCTTTTCCAGAAAATGAAGGAGGGGCACCTCCTGACTCCGTCTGAGGGACAGCGGGAGCTGGTCCGAAAACCAGCGGAGACATGTGAACGCCAGTGAGCACAGACCCCCGCCCCTCTAACAGCGAATCAGCAGACGGAATTGAGGACTTTATACCAACAGGAGAAAACATCACGGCAGGTAAGATTTATCGCAGAAATGCAAAGTGTGTTACTCATAAAATTGAAGTAGCTCATCATGGAAATGCAATAAAGAGACTCCATGTGATTATTTTATAGACGCAGTAAAAACACTTGACAGAATTTGACACACATTTGTCATAAGAAATCTCAGCAAACTAGGCACAGTTGGACTCTCCTTGATCCGCTGAGCCGCATCGACGGCAAAGGCTTGCGTGCTCTCCCCGGGGCGCCGGGGCTCCGAGCAGGGCTTGCGTCCCACGAAGCCAGCCCCCAGCAGGCGTAAGAGGGCCAGGGTTGCAGGGGCAGGGGGAGGGACGGCGAGCCTGGCCCGGCGGCCTGAGCGAGGGGGCTTGTTCCTGCTGATGTGTACAGAAGGGGAGTGGAGGAGCCCTTCGGGGGTCCAGCCTAGCACGCAAAGCGGGGCGGTGAGCAAAGCCAGACAAAACTGTAGGGAAAACATCCCCTTGCTTTTAATGGCTGGAGGAGAGTGCCCCAGCTGAGCGTGTGCTTGGGGACCTGGCCTGGCACGGTCCTGGCCCACGGCCGTCTGTGGTTCTGCTCCCAGCGCTGACTAGGCCCGAAGCCCTTCAGAACCTGCAGAAAGCCACTTTCCCCCGAGCCATGCCTCCGCCCTCCAGGCAGACAAGGAGCCTGGGATTCCCGCCACGAGGTCCCTTTAACTCATGAGGCGGCACAGAGGCAGGGGCGCTGCGACTGGAATGGCGGGAGGCTCGCTCTGCTCCGGCAGGCTCAGCAGCGGCAGAGCTGGTCCCTCTGGCGTCCCGAGGAAGACAAAGGGGCGGCATGGCTAAGCTGTCAGCACCGGGGGTGAGGCCCCTATGGGTGCCCCGAGGCGACGCACCCCCCTCGACTCCTGGCCAGTCCCAGGGGCTGTGCACTGTTCCCAGGGGACCAGACAGGTCCTCCAGCGACTGGAGGCCCAGAGGCAGCCAGGGCCCTCGGGGACCGCACCCTCCAAGCCCCCCGGCCGCGCGTATCCTGCAGGGTGAGGCGGCTACAGCCCCTTGCACTGCCTCTGGCCAGGCCTCTCAAGCCAGGGGGTGCCTCTTCCTTGGCCGGGGGCTCCCCCTGCCTCTCCCTGAGCTGCGTCAGCCGCAAGTTGCCAAGCCCCTGGATGGGCAGCCGAGCTCGGCTCCTGGTGCGGCACGGGCTCTGTCGGCAGAGGGCGCTGCAGGCCGCAGCAGGTGCCCCCACCTGGGACGGCTGTTCTTGCGGCGGCCGCTGGGCATTCAGCACAGTGGACATGCAGGACATCTGCGGGGCCTGTCCCGTCCCCGATGCCGACCACTCTGCACCTGCCTCAGCGCGCCCTGTGGCTGGGGTCCCTTTTGCCCCATCACCTGTTGGCCCCAGGCACACCCTCTCCCTTAGGGGCTCCTGTTGTTTCCTCCTGGGTGTCCTGTCCTGCTGTACTCACTGACCCGCGCCTCTCGTGACATTGAAATCCTGTCCACTGGACCGGCCCCCTGCACAGCCCCAGAGGACTCTGGCCCATCTAGGACCACTCACGGCTCTGCGTTTCCCGGTCCCCACACAGACCGCCCAGGGCAGGTCTGCCGTAGGTCTGGGAGTTCACCTGGCTCCTGGGTCAGACCAGCTTCTTCCTTTAGGGGAGGGTTTCTAGAAAGAAGGGTGAACCGGGACCCTGAGGAAACCCCAGCTGCTGCCCCTTGACAGCACACCAGACCCTAGGACGCACACAGGGCAGGGCCACAGGCACCTGGGGAGGAGAGGGGGTGGGGGCCTGGCTGGGCTCCCCGAGAGCTCGGGGACAGTGGTGCGGGGCAGGCGGGAGAGCCCAGTGATGGCCCGAGAGCAGAGCAAAGCAGCATTTAGGGTCAGGTGGTCTGATGAGTAAGTGGAGTCGGTGCGGGATATGCATGTTCAGGAACGTGAAATCCGCCCCTGCTGTGGGCTGATGATGGCCCCCAGAACCGGGGTGTGCTGACCCCATGCTGTGGAGGGACCCTGTGGATGTGACTGAGCGGTAGATGCAGGGACCCGGGATGGTCCGGGGCGGCCTGGGTGGCCTGATGTCGCAGGGGTCCTAGCAAGGGAGGCGGAGGTCAGAGGGGAGGGAGGTCGCCGCAGGGCTGGCTGGGAGTCAGAGGGAGGCCCACGAGGAGTGTGGGTGCCTCCAGAAGAGGCAAGAAACCATCTCTCCCTTGGAGCCTCAGGTGAGCCCGCCTGGCCACACCTGGATGTAGCCCAGGAGACCGATTTTGGGTTTCTGCCTGCCAGGACCGAAAGAAAATACATGTGCCATTTTAACTCAATAAGTTTGTGGTCGTTTGTTACGTCAGGAGCAGAAAAGGAATATGGTCCCGAGCCATACATGGTTCTTAACGTCCCCATGGTGCCACGTGGGTCGGAGCTGGATGTGGACGTGGATGTGGACGTGGGCTGGGGAGGGTCCCACTGAGGAAGCGCAAGCGCACCTCTAGCGGCCGTGAGGAGGAAAAGCTATTTGTGACCCACGTGGCCACATGCTCGTGTGAGGAGCACACAAGGAGCTCCAACAAATCAGTAAGACACACAGATGACCGGAAGGACAACGGGAATGAGGCTTGAACGGGCGCTCCACCGAGAGAAAGCCCAATGCCTGCGGGAGCCTGGTGCTCGCAGGGTGCAGGCCGCGGCCGGGGAGCACGGCGGCTGCGTGGATTGCGGGCGGGCAGCTGGGGAGCGTGTGTGGGTGAGCACCGGGAGGAGCAGGGCGTCCGGGCCGCGGCATCCTGTCCCCGGGAGCTGAGAGACCGCACTCCTGTCCCGAGCCCAGCTCAGCTGGCCAGATGCAACCCACATGGACGGGTCTGAAAAAAGCCGTGCACAGTGAAAGGACCAGGTCTACACAGTGTAAGTCGAGCAGGTCACCTGTACACACAGCTTGTGATCAGTGCAGACGGAGCGAGTGTCTGGGGACCCACACTCGGGTGGTGACACTGTAAGGAGGGGCTGTGGAAGTCCCAAGAGACAGGACAGCGGTGCGGGCTGGGTGTGGGCACGACCCCGGACGCTTGCGGCGGGGGAGGCTTCCGTTTCTTCCCCTGAAGGGCACAGGACAAGTTTTGTAAGCATGCACTGACATTTTAGGCATTTTTGGGCGTCAATGTTCTATTTAAAAAAACAAAACAAAACAATCAAGAAAGAGAAAGGAGCAGATCTCTCCCTGAGCCTGTGGTGCTGGTGGCGGGAGGGCAGCACCCTACTGTCCACTGTGCTGGGCCTTGGGACAACCTCAGACACGGGCCCCGGCTTGCACACGCGCCCGCGGCCGCCTGGAACCAGGCGTGCAGCGGGAACAGACCAGCTCCTGGGACCCGGCGGAACTCCAGGCAGTGGGCACAGGGCCCTCCGGCAGCTCCTGACACCCAGGAGACCAGGCCACGCTTCTGCTGCCATGCACCTGCCAACTCCCAGCACACAGGACACGGCCTGTTCTTAGCCCCCCTGGAAGGTCAGGGGCGCCGTCCACACCACACGCCCTGTTCCCGTGCGGCTCAGCTCAGGGAGCGTGCAATGCATGCACGTGCCCACGCACACACCCGCAGAGGGCCCACACGGGGCCGGGCGCTGAATGTGACAGGCAGGGCGCTGCACCGGGGATGCGTGAGGATAGGCCCTGTGTCCAAGCAGGAGGCCTCCTGGGAGCCTGCCCTTTAATGAGAACCCGGGAGTTCTGGAGGTGGAGACCAGAGAACCATCGGAAGCCTGCGTCATGGCTGGCCAGGGTCAGCAGCGTGGGGCTGGGGCGCCCTCCAACCCCTGCTGAGATCCCTGCCCGTTTATTCCCACGCAGCCCCGGCTCTCTCTCTGCCACCAAACGAGCAGGTGTCAGCAGCGGGGGAGCGGGGGTTGGCCCTGGTACTGGCAGCTGTGCGCCCGCGGGACTTGTCACCTTGGCGTCTGCCTCTCCGAGGACAGGCAGCTGTGGATGCTGGTGGAGCAGGGACTCTGTGGCACCCCGTGTCCATCGGAAAGAGGGACGGGCCCAGGAGGATGCGTGTCCAGCAGGGCAGGGCCGGCCACTCACCAGCACCTAGCGGCAGCGATGGTTTGCCAGACGCGGACTTTCCAGCCACAGGGCTCTTCTGGGCCGGCTTTGACGATGTAAATGGGCCGTTTAAGAAATCCCACTTTGCGAGCATACAGCCAGCAACTAGCAAGCCCCCCAGAGCTGCCGGAAACCAGACCTTAAAATCCAAGCGCCTGCCCCCTGCCACGTGTTGGCCACGCCTCTCCTCACGTGTGGTCACCTGTGAGCAACGGTGGGCGTGCGTCTGAGGGGCCTCCATGCTAGGAGTTCATCGGACACGTAGGTCATCAGGGCCGGGGTCCCCAGCAGGAAAGCAGGGAGCCGGGACAGCTCAGCCAAAACCGCACTAGCGCCCCGTTTGACCGCTCAGACAGGACCACGATAGCATCCTGCCCAGCAGCCTCTGCAGGGCTGCCCTTCGCAGCACAACCGAAACAAAGGCACTAGCCATGAAACCTCGGTCGCTGTCACAGCTGAGGCAGTTAGTCTCCAGGTGTCAGCCCACAAGACCCATGAGCACGGGAGACGGGGGCGTGATGAAAGCCCTGATTGGCAACACCTTGGCAGCGAATCCACAGGGGGCCCGCTCTCACGGTCCTGGAAAGAGCTTATAAGACCCCCCGAAATCTGAACGGGAACCCGGGAGCCCTCTCGGGGAGCTTTGTACTCTGGCTCAATAAACTTTGCCCTGCTGCCCAGCACTCTTCGTCTGGTCTACCTCTTCCTTCCTCGAAGCAGCGCGGCCAAGAAGCCGGGCACTAAGGGAACAAAACTCCTGTAACAAGAGAGAAAGGAGACCGGGCATGGCAGACAGCTTCCCCTCGGCTGCCAGGCCAGGTGTCAGAGACAGCGGGGCGCCCGCCATGGGGTCCGACCACCAGGCGGGGGCAGGGAGCCCACCTCGCCCTCCCGGGGGGGTTCTGTCCGCCGGCCAGCCGCACTCCCGACGCGCCCCCTCCCCCAGGTCAGCCCGAGGAGCTGCCGTCCCGTGTGACAGGCTCTGCAGGCCGGACACAGGGAAGGGGCAAGCGAAGATGCGGGATTCTCAGCGGGGTCCCTCCCTGTGTCCTGAGGGAGGAGATCGGCCACAACGCTTGGGGGAGGGGCAGCCAGCGGTGGGAAGGGCAGGATTCGATGGGTGGGGGGTGGTCTGCAGCCTTTGGGAGGCGGCCCTCGGGTGGGGCGCCCAGACGGCTCTCTCAACCCCGTGCATCTGCCACCACGACTCCAGCTCACAGCGCCACGTGCATGGGGAGCCTTTCGTGCCCAGCGTGGTAGCCTTTCCAGCTCCGTGGCCTGTCTTGGGGGCATCTTCATTGCACACCCCTCCGTGCCTTTCCTCGGCGGCTCTTAGTGTGTTTCCTCCCTGGACTTGCAACAAGTATTCACGGAGTAGGCTGCCCGCCAAGTGCGTCGTCAGACTGGTCAGCGACCACCGCCCTGCTCACACCGTCCGCAAGGGGCCCAAGATCTGGCTGAGTCCGGATTTGGGGCCCGGTTTCCGCAGACTCAGAGCCCTTGGCTGCTCCTCTCTCCTCCGGAGTCTGTCCCCTGGCCTGCTACTGACCACCCAGGTGGACCCTGCGCACGGGCACGTTCACCCAGGCCCGGGAGGCAAGGGGGTGGGAGGGGCACTCAGGAACGCGGTCCCCGGCCTGCAGGCTGGTGCGGCCTCACTCAGGTGATAGAAAGAGGTCCAGAAGCCCTTCTAGAGACTGACCATTCGGGCCTTCTGGACCCCAATTAAGCCACGCAACCCCGGAAGGCACCTCCTCTCTTGAAGAGCGTCCCTCAGGACTGCTCGGCCTGGGTGCTGTCCCGCCGGTGCCCCCACTCATGGAGGAGAGCACCAGCGACGTGCTGGGACCGTTGGTCACTGGGGAGCTGTCCGGGCCAGGTGTGGACACGAGGTGACGCAGCGCAAGCAAGCTTGAGGAGCACGAAGGTCATGCATACGGCTGTGGGGGCCGTGGGAACCTGCCCTAGGCACTGCGCCCCACGCGGGATCCGTCTGACAGACGCTCACCTCCGGGTCCAGTTAGCATCCTTTGTGCTGGTCAGGACTTCCGAATTCCAAGAAATCAGACTGATGGTTTCAGCCGAGACCGAAGAGGCTTTTTCACACTCATCTAAGTGTCCAAGGTGCTCAGAGATGCACAGCACGCCGATCTGCCGTAACCACACAGATTTGGAGAACAGCTGTTCACAAGACCTTGGGGGTCACGCAGAGAACGAGAGCCACGCCTGTGCTGAGCACCGGGCATGGAACCTGGTGCCCCGGGATGACGGGGACGTACCGAAACACTGCAGTACCGTGATTCACTCTGGCAGGTGCCAGGCTGTAGGGCTGCACGACCCCTTCTGCCTCAAAAGGGCTCCAAAGTTCCAAAGCCAGGTCTGGGAACCAGGACCTCTGCCCCCAGCGGTGGCCTCGTGGGGTCACGGGAGGTCATGGGCATCAGCCTGGGTGGGTCATGCTGTGTTCACCGACGGCCCTGGAACCCCCACCGCTATGCAGGGCAGCCCCCCACCCTGGGTGCTGCATGGGCTCCTGGGGGCTCCTGCGGCCGCTTCGGGCAGGCTGTATGAAGAGCAGGTGCCAAGTCCTACTTCCCAGGCTTCCCTGCCATCCCAGAAGGGGCTCCTGCAGAGGGAGTCCTGGGGAACATCCCTCCGCTGGGCAGGGCCAGCCAGTTTGGCACCAGCTACACATTGGTGAATGGTGGGCAAGTGCCCTTCACCACAGAGCTTGCTGCGTCCAGACGTGAGCACCTGGGTCTTAGGAGGCAGCTGCGTGTTTCAAGAGGAAGCACCACAAATGGACCTTAAATAATAGGGAACGACTTAGGTGCACTTCATCAGGAAGGCCAGGAGGGGTTGTGAAGTTAGGGCGTGATCACACGCAGCTAACTTGGGAACTGGACCTGAGCATCTAGAGAATCACGGCAGGGGGGTCTGTTTGATGGTGAGGCACGTCGCTCCGCTAGCTGCTCCGGTCTGAGAGTGTGCGTCCCCAGATTCATACCGGGAAGCCCCACCCCGAGGGGAGGGTGTGGGAGGCAGTGGGCCTCCCACGGTGGGTAAGCATGGAGCCCTTGCGAACACAGTCAGTGCTCTTACGAAAGAGACCCCGGAGAGCCCCCTGCCCCTTCCGCCCTCAAGGACACGGCAAGAAGTCTGCTCCCACCAGAACCGAGCCCACTGGCCCCTGACCTCAGGCGTCCAGCCTCCAGACTGGGAGACACATTTCTGCTGTTCGTAAGCCCCAGCCACTGGCATTTTGTTAAGGCAGCTGGCACGGGTGGAGACCCTAATGGAGGGAGGGGAAGCCTGGGAAGGTGTGTCTACTAAGAGCCCTCGCCCAAGGGGGCTGAGCGGCGCGGCTGGAGGTCTCCACGGTGTGCTGGGGGCCATGATCCTTACATTGCCTGTAGTGTCGCCCACGGAGGTGAGACAGGAAGAGAAGACGTGTGAGTAGCCGTGAAAGCAATCCGAGGAAACACCAGATGGGCCGCGTCGCTCTGGTCTGGAGTCCGCAGCACCATGCGACCTCTCGGAGGCGGGCGCCGGCCATGACCCCTGTTCTGTGGACAAGGTGAGTGCGGAGTCTGCAAAAGCAGCCTTGTTCTTTTTCTTCCAGCGTTTCTGAGCCAATCTGTCCCTCAGCTCGTCTTTCTTCTCTCAGCCTTGTGGCTGGAAGCGAGCAGGGAGGCGGCAGGCTTGTCTGGAGGACGCTGGCAGCCCTGGTGGCCCGGCCTGCTCCCCGGAGGGCGCACCAGGAGCCTGGCTCTCCGGGTGTTTCCTATGCACCTGACGGCTAAGTCGCCCTTTGTGCTGGGCCGGGCTTAGGAGCGTCCGCCTTCCTCCGGGGTCTGTAGGGTCAGTAGCTGGGGCGGCCGAGTGGGCGGTCCCCAGAGGAAATTTTGACTGAGTCACAAGCCGGCTTCCGGGGCAGAAACCCTGTGTGTGTTCTGCTGCTGGAGGAGGGAGGTTCTGTGTGGACCGTCCACCTGGAGTTCACCTTTGCTGCTTCAACGCCGTCCTCACCGTGCTGAGGAGGAACCACACTCAAAGCGGCTGAAGCCCTGGGTGGCAAAGCCAAACCCTGGACTCGGGCCTCGCTGGTGCCTGCATGCCTGACCTGCTTTCTGACCACCCGGTGGAATTGCCGGGGCTGCTGGTGGACCCCAGCCGGGCCCCCACGAGGGCACCTGCCCCCACCTGCTGGGGCGAGCGCCCCTGGATGTGCCTGCGTGGGTCTGCGTGGCCCAGAGCCACCCCCTCTCGGTGAGTTAAGTGAGCTTGCCCCTTGGAAACCTCGTTCTCGGCTCCTCCCGTGGGACACAGCTTCACGCCTGACCCACAGCTGTGCTCCCGGGACCTGCCCTCCGGCCAGAAGGGAGCGTTTATCAACCTTAGGCCTGGGTTCTTCCAGACTCAGTCCTGTGAGTAAAATGGAATATTTAAACTAAGGTTATTCATTCAAGGCCAATTTAAAAAATATTTATTGAATCCCTATCATTTCCCCATTGAACGTGTAGGTGCTGTGTGCCAGGGTCTGAGGAGACAGCCCTTCCCTCGGGCCCGGGGAGGATGCCACAAAAGCTCCAGGGACATGCACTGGGGTCATGCGGGGTCGGGAAGAGGGCAGGTGGGGTCTGAGCATCTGGTCGTGGGCACTCCGGCTGGCATGGTGGAGAAGCCAGCTGGAGGCCGGGGGCCAGGCTGGGCAGCAGTGGACGGCCCTGCATGCTTTGGGAAGGGGAGTGCACAGCCAGGCCTCCCCCTCAGGAGGGAAAATCTGCAGGGTGGTGGCAGGACCCACGGCCACCAAGAAAGGATCCAGAGGCCTGCGGGGGATGGGGAGGTGCAGTGTTCGGGGGCAGAGTCAGGGCCTGGGGGCTCCCTGATTTGGGCAGGGGGACAAGAATAATCTGGAGCAATGCTAGCTTTCTGACATGGACTATGGGATGCTGAACTGGGGACGTGGGGTTGGGGCTCCTTCCTCATGGACGCACTGGTTGGTTTTGTCAGGAGCCCCAGGGAGAGGCATCAGCCGCCGTGGCATATGAAGGTCTGGATCCAGGAGCATGTGGACACTGGCGTGGCCCCAGTGGGATGGGGCTGGGTCTGGCCGCAGAGACCCTTGGGGTGTCTTGAAAGAGAGTCCACGTGATGGGCAAGGTGCAATGTCCTTGCCTCAGAGAGGCCCTGGTGGCGGGTCGCTGGGGCTGGCAGTCTTCCTGAGTCTGTCACCCAGTCCTGCCCCCGCAGAGCGGCTCCTCTCTCGGGCCGACCCTCTCACACCCTCCCCCCCAAGGTCATCATCCTCCAAAATGCATCCTGCACTTCCCAGCA
>NW_022590379.1:14553-15438 GCF_004348235.1 Phoca vitulina | reverse complement strand
GATCCCGGGGTCCTGGGATCGAGCCCCACATCGGGCTCCCTGCTCGGTGGGAAGCCTGCTTCTCCCTCTCCCACTCCCCCTGCTTGTGTTCCTGTTCTCGCTATCTCTCTCTGTGTCAAATAAGTAAATAAAATCTTAAAAAAAAAAAAAAAGAAAACAAGAAACTCCACATATGAGTGAAATCATATGATATCTGTCTTTCTCTGACATATTTCAGTTAGCATTGTACCCTCTAGATCCATGTTGTTGCAAATAGCAACACTTCATTCTTCATATGGCTGAATAAATACCCCATTGAATGTGTGTGTATATCCATCTATATCTATATCATCTATATCTGTATATCTTTATCAATTCATCTATTGATGGGCACTTGGGCTGCTTCCATAGTTTGGCTATTGTAAATAGTGCTGCAATAAACGTAGGGGTGCATCTATCCTTTCGAATTAGTGTTCTTGTATTCTTTGGTTAAATTCCCAGTAGTGTGATTACTGGATTTGTAAGGTAGTGCTATTGTTTATTTTTTTTACGGAACCTCCATACTGTTTTCCACAGTGGCTGCAACACTTTGTATTCCCACCAAAAGTTCACAAGGGTTTCTTTTTCTCCATATCCTTACCAACGCTTACTTCTTGTGTTTTTGATTTTAGCCATTATAGAGGGTGGGAGGTGATATCTTATCATGGTTTTGATTTGCATTTCCCCAATGATTAGTGATGTTGAGTATCTTTTCATTTGTCTGTTTGCTGTGTGTATGTCTTTGGAAAAATGTCGATTCATGTCCTTTGCCCATTTAAAAATCAGATTGTGGGTTTTTTTGGTGTTGACTTCTGTAAATTCTTTATATATTTTGGATATTAACCTTTTATTGGATATATCATTTGT
>NW_022590379.1:0-14453 GCF_004348235.1 Phoca vitulina | reverse complement strand
TCTTTGTGGCCTTGAGTAAGGTAATGGCTTCTTAAATAGGACACCAAGAGCACAACCAACAAAAGAAAAGAAAATAGATAAGTTGACTTGCATAAAATTAAAAGCTTTTGTACTGCAAATGATAAATCAAGAGTGTGAAAAGGTAACTCAGAATGCAAGAACTATTCACAGATCATCTATTTGATAAGGGACTTGTATCTAGAATATATAAAGAACTCTTATGCCTCAATAATAAAAAGATAAATAACCCAAATTAAAAATGGGTAAATAATCTGAATAGACATTTTCTGAAGCAAGATATACCAATGGTCAATAAGCACATGAAATGATATTCAATATCATTGTCATTAGGGAATTTCAAATCAAAACTGCAGTGATATACCACTTCACACCCATTAGGATGGCTGTAAGAAAAAAAAAGATGACAATAACAATTGTTGGCAAGGATGCAGAGGAATTGGGACCCTCATACATTGCTGGTGGAATTGAAGTGGTGTGTCTGCTATGGAAACGAGTTTGTCAGTTCTTCAAAATGTTAAATACAAAGTCAACATATGACCCAGAAATTCTGTTCCTAGGTTTATACCTGAGTGATCGAAAACATATATAAGCAAAAACTTGTCCATGGATATTCATAGTAGCATTATTCATAATAGCCCCAAATGGAAACAATGTAAATGCCCATAAACTGATGAATGGATAAGTAAAATGTATACACCTGTACAATGGAATAATATTTGGCAGTTAAAAGGAACACAGCACTGATATATGCCACAACATGGATGAGCCTTGAAAACATTATGCTAAAGAGCTTTCAATAATAAAATTAAAAAAAATATATTTTTATTTAAATGAAATATCCAGAATAGGCAAATCTCTAGAGACAAAAAGTAGATTAGTGTCTGCCAGTGTTGAGGCAGTGCTGGGAAGAATGGGGAGTGACTGTTAACGGGTACAGGGTTTCTTTTTGTGGTAATTAAAATGTTCTAAAATTTAATAGCTAAAATAGATGCTCAAGTTGGTGAATATATTAAAACCCATTGAATTGTACACTTTAAATAAATGAATTGGATGGTATGTTAATTATATCTTAAAGCTTAAAAAATTGGATTATAATAAATAACTCATTTATCAAAAATATAGTTTACTCATACCTTGGAGCAGTGTTCAGCAAACTGCAGCCCCTGAGTCAAATCTAGCCAGACCCATTCATTTACCTATCATCTCTAGCAGCTTTTGCAGAGCTGGGGTAGTGACCGATCGATCATCTGACCTGCAAAGTCTAAAATATTTCCTATCTGGCTCTTAATAGAAACAGTTTGCCAAATCCTGCTATGGAACAAGAAGTGGTACTTAAAAGGAGTGAAATATATCTGTATTTATTAATATAAATAGATCTCAGACATTGGGTTAAGTGAAAATAATAAGTTTAGGACGATATATACATTGATGCCATTTATGTGAAAAAGAAAACAAAACAGTCATCTAACCCACTAGCAAAAATTATAGAATCGAATAGGTACATGTAGCATTTTATGAATGCATCAAGCAAGTTCTGAAAAGATACACAGCAATCTGATAATATCTCTAGAGAGAGAATTCGATTTTTGGAATGGTAGTCAAAGTGTACTTCAACCTTGTTTGTATTCTTAATTTTTTTCAAAGAAAATATGTAAGTATGTTATATAAGTAAAAATAAAAATGTAAAAGGATAATACGTTATAGATATTTTTGGTTTGTTTTTCAGAGCTGTGAGTGATCAAGGTTTGTTAGAGGCTGTAAGTATAGCACTCTCAGTTTGAAATTGCACTTTGCCCTTGATAATGTTAGATTCTAGAAATTGTCAGGATGAATAATCGTAAAGATTCAATACTTCCTCAGTTTATTCAAGAAATTTCTATGCATATGTGTGCTGGGAAGCTTTGTCTTCTTTGACTTTACTAGACCTTATTATCACTCAAAAACCCTTCACTTCTGAAATATTGAACTATAATACCCTATAGTCTTCTAAATTTCTATTCATTGTACTTCTAGTTTGTTTGCCTCTTTCAGCCCCAATTATCATTCATTATGCAGATTAATACCAATGGTTCATATTTTCATGAGAATGAAGAATTTCTTACTTTAATAATTAAGTGCCCAAATAATTTCTCTATATTGAAATGTATGCTTTTCATTATTACTAAAATTATAATATTTGTTTTTAGAAATTCAAAGAAATGGAAAGTGATTTTCAAGTGTTATTAGAGGAGAAATTGGGGCTGGAAAATGAATTACAAAAGCTGAAGAATACTGAGGTTAGTTCAATTTTAGTGTCTGAAAATGGTAGAATACCTAAAAAACCATATTATTGTAGGATAGAAATTAAAGATATATTTAAATGTTTTATAATATGTTTTTGATATTAATAATAGTTAACAGCTGTGCTTTAAAAAATAAAATAATGCTATTTTCTAAATTACCATATTAGCTATTAAAAACCAAAAAAATGCTATGAAAAACAGACATAAAATTTAAACATTCCAAAAGACATTTCTAGGCCAAATATTTATTTATTAAAATTTCATTTAATTTAAAAAAAATTCCAATTAATTAGAGTTTTCAAATATATTTTCTTTTTAAGTCTTAAAAAAATTCCAGTTAACATACAGTGTATTAATATTAGCTTCAAGTGTACAATTTACTGATTTAACCCTTACATACAACACCCAGTGCTCATCATAATAAGTGCACTCCTTAATCCCCATCACCTGCTTAACCCATTCCCCCACCCACCTCCTTACTGGTAACCCTCAATTTGTTCTCTATAGCTGAGTCTGTTTCTTGGTTTTCCTCTTTTTTCCCCCATGATCGTTTGTTTTGTTTCCTAAATTCCACATATGAGTGAAATCATATGGTATTTGTCTTTCTCTTATTTTTTTTTAAAGATTTTATTTATTTATTTGAGAGAGAGAGTGAGAGAGCACAAGCAGAGGGAGCAGCAGAGGAAGAGGGAGAAACAGGCTCGATGTGGGGTTAACTATGTGGGGCTCAATCCCAGGACCCTGGGATCATGACCTGAGCTGAAGGCATATGTTTAACCGACTGAGCCATCCAGGTGCCCCTCTCTGACTTATTTTGCTTAGCATAATATTCTCTAGTTCCATCCATGTCATTGCAAATGGCAGGAATTCATTCTTTTTCATGGCTGAGTAATGTTCCATCGTGTGTATGTGTGTATGTCCATATGTATGTATGTTTGTATGTGTGTGTGTGTGTGTGTGTGTGTGTGTGTGTATACACATCACGTCTTTTTTATCCATTCAACAGTCAATGGACATTTGGGCTCTTTCCATAATTTGGCTGTTGGTTGATAATCTGGGTGCATGTATCCCTTTGAATTATTATTTTTGTATTTTTGGGGTAAATGCCTAGTGGTGTAATTGCTGGATAGTAGGGTAGTTCTATTTTTAGCTTTCTAAGGAACCTCCATACTGTTTTCCAGAGTGGCTATACCAATTTGCATTCCTACCAACAGTGCAAGAGTGTTTCCCTTTCTCCATATCCTGGCAACACCTGTTGTTTCCTCGGTTGTTAATTTTAGCTATTCTGACACATGCGTGGAGATATTGCATTGTAGTTTTGATTTGCATTTCCCTGATGATGAGTGATGTTGAGCATGTTTTTATGTGTCTGTTGGCCATCTGGATATCTTCTTTGGAAAAATATCTATTCATGTCTTCTACCCATTTGTTAACTGGATTATTTGTTTTTTGGGTTTTGAGTTTTATATTTTCTTTATATTTTTTTGGATACTAAACCCCTCATCAGATATGTCATTTGAAAATATCTTCTCCCATTCCAAAGATTACCTTTTAGTTTTGTTGATTGTTTCCTTCTCTGTGCAGAGGCTTTTTATTTTGTTGTCCCAATAGTTTATTTTTGCTTTTGTTTCTCTTGCTTCAGGAGATATACCTAGTAAGAAGTTGTTACAGCTGATGTCAAAGAGGTTATTGCCTGTGTTCTCCTCTAGGATTTTGATGGTTTCCTGTCTCACATTCAGGTCTTTAATCCTAATCCTTCAGTCCTTTTGTGTATGGTATAAGAAAGTACTCCAGTTTCATTCTTTTGTATGTTGCTGTCCAGTTTTCCCAACACCATTTGTTGAGAAGACTGTCTTTTTCCCATTGGATATTCTTTCCTGCTTTGTTGAAGATTAATTGAATGTGTGTAGTTTTGGGTTCATCTCTGGGTTTTCTATTCTGTGCCATTGATCTATTTGCCTGTTTTTGAGCCAGTACCATACTGTCTTGATCACTACAGCTTTGTAATATAACTTGAAGTATGGAAGTGTGATGCCTCCAGCTTTACTTTTCTTTTTCAAGGTTGCTTTGGCTATTTGGAGTCTTTTGTGGGTCCATACAAATTTTAGGATTGTTTGTTCTAGCTCTGTGAAAAATACTGTTGGTATTTTGATAGGAATTGCATTAAATGTGTAGAATTTGGGTAATATAGACATTTTAACAATGTTTGTTCTTCCTATCCATGAGCATGGCATGTCTTTCCATTTCTTTGTGTCACGTTCAATTTCTTTCATCAGTGTTTTATAGTTTTCGGAGTATAGATCTCTTACCTCTTTGGTTAGGTTTATTCCCAGGTATCTTATGGTTTTTGGTGCAGTTGCAAATGGGATTGGTTCCTTGATTTCTCTTTCTGCTGCTTCATTACTGGCGTGTAGAAATGCAACAGATTTCTGTATGTTGATTTTGTATCCTGCAACTTTACTGAATTCATGTATCAGTTCTAGCAATTTTTTTGGTGTAGTCTTCAGATTTTCTGTATAGAGTATCATGTCATCTGCCAATAGTGAAATGTGATTTCTTCCTTGCTGATTTGGATACTTTTATTTCTTTTTGTTGTCTGATTGCTGTAGCTAGGATTTCCAGTACTATGTTAAATAACAGTGGTGAGAGTGGACATCCCTGTCTTGTTCCTGACTGTAGGAGAAAAGGTCTCATTTTTTCCCCATTAAGGATGATATTAGCTGTGGGTTTTTCATATATGGCTTTTATGATGTTGACGTATGTTCCCTCTATCCCTACTTTGTTGAGGGTTTTTACAATGGATGTTGTACTTTGTCAAATGCTTTTTTTGTGCATTTATTGAAAGGATCGTTATGTTTTATCCTTTCTTTTGTTAATGTGCTGTGTCACATTGATTGATTTGTGAATATTGAACCACACTTGCAGCCAGCCCAGGAATAAATCCCACTTGATTTTGGTGAATGATTTTTTAATGTGCTGTTGGATTTTGTTTGTTAGTATTTTATTGAGAATTTTTGTATCCTTGTTCATCAGGGATATTGGCCTGCAGTTTTCTTTGTTATTGGAGTCTTTATCTAGTTTTGATACCAGGGTAATGCTGGCCTCATAGAATGAATTTGGAATTTTCCCTTCCTTTTCTATTTTTTTGGAATAATTTGAGAAGAATAGGTATTAACTCTTCTTTAAATGTTTGGTAGAAGTTGCATTTGAAGCCATCTGGCCCTGGACTTTTGTTTCTTAGGAGATTTTTTTTATTACTGATTCAATTTCTTTGCTGGTCATTGGTTTGTTCAATCTTATATTTCTTCCTGTTTCAATTTTGGTAGTTTGTATGTTAATACGTTTCTAGGAATTTATCCATTTCTTCCAGGCTTATTGCCATACAGTTTTTCATAATATTCCCTTATAATTGTATTTTTGTGGTGGTTGTGATTATTTCTCCTCTCATTTGTGATTTTATTTACTTGGGTCCTTTCTCATTTCTTTTTGATAAGTTTGGCTAGGGGTTTATCAATTTTATTAAATTTTTCAAAGAACCAGCTCCTGGTTTCAATGATCTGTTCTATTGTTTTTTTAGTTTCTATAGCATTTGTTTCTGCTCTAATCTTTATTATTTCCCTCCTTCTGCTGACTTTAGGCTTCATTTGTTGTTCTTTTTCTAGCTTGTTTAGGTGTAAGGTTAGTTTATTTATTTGAGATTTTTCTTGCTTCTTGAAGTAGGCCTGTATTATTATATACTTCTCTCTTAGGACCACTTTGGCTGCATCCCAAATGTTTTGGACCATTGTGTTTTCATTTTGATTTGTTTCCACAATTTTTTTTTATATCTTCTTGATTTCCTGGTTGACCCATTCATCGTTTAGTAGCATATTGTTTAACCTCCACGTATTTGTGGTCTTTCCAAATTTTTTCTTGTCGTTGACTTCAAGTTTTATAGCATTGTAGTTGGAAGATATGCATGGTATGATCTCAATCTTTTTGTACTTGTTGAGGCCTGATTTGTGACTTAGTATGTGATCTATTCTGGAGAATGTCCCATGTACACTCAAAAAGAATGTATACTTTACTGCTTTGGGATGGAATGTTCTGAATATAACTTAAGTCCATCTGGTCTAGTATGTCATTCAAAGCCATTGTTTCCTTGTTGATTTTCTGCTTAGATGATCTGTCCATTGATGTAAATGAGGTGTTAAAGTTCCCTATTATTATTGTATTATTATCAATTAGTTCCTTTATGTTTGTTATTAATTGTTATATATATTTGGGTGCTCCCATCTTGGGGGCATAAATATTTGCAATTGTTAGATCTTCTTGTCGGATAGTCCCCTTTATTATTTCCTTCTTCATCTCTTGTTACAGTCTTTGGTTTAAAATCTAATTTGTCTCATAAATATTGCTACTCCAGCTTTCTTTCGACCTGCATTTGCATGGTAAATATTTCTCCATCTCCTCACTTTCAATCTGCAGGTGTCTTTAGTTCTAAAATGAGTCTCTTGTAGGCAGCATGTAGATGAGTCTTGTTTTTATATCCATTCTGACACCCTTTGTCTTTTGATTGGAGTGTTTAGTCTATGTATATTCAGAGTAATTGTTGATAGATATGAATTTAGTGTTATTGTATTACCTGTAAAGTCGGTGTTTCTGGAGATTTTTCCACTCAAAGAGTCCCCTATAATATCTCTTGAAGGGCTGGTTCAGTGGTTATGAGCTCCTTTGGTTTTTGTTTCTCTGGGAAACTCTTTATCTCTCCTTCTATTTTGAATGATAACCTTGCTGGATAGAATATTCTGGCTGCAGACTTTTCCCATTCAGTACTTAGAGTATATCATGCCACTTTCTTCTGGCTTGCCAAGTTTCTTTTGAAAAATATCCTGCTTGCTCTATGGGTCTTCCCTTGTAAGTTAGGGACTTTTGTCTTGCTGCCTTTTTTTTTTTTTTTTTTTTAAGATTTATTTATTTATTTATTTGACAGAGAGAGAGAGACAGCGAGAGAAGGAACACAAGCAGAGGGAGTAGGAGAGGGAGAAGCAGGCTTCCCACTGAGCAGAGAGCCTGATGCGGGGCTCGATCCCAGGACCCTGGGATCACGACCCAAGCCAAAGGCAGACGCCTAATGACTGAGCCACCCAGGCACCCCTGTCTTGCTGCTTTTTTAAGGATGTTTTTCTTTATCGCTATATTTTGCCAATTTAATTACAGTATGTCTTGGTGTTGTTGGCCTGCTTTTGTTGATTTTGATGGGAGTTCTCTGTGCCTCATGGATCTGGATTTGTGTTTCCTTCCCCAGATTAGGGATGTTTTCAGCTATTATTTCCTCAAATATATTTTCTGCCTTCTTTTCTCTCTCCTATTCTTCTGGGACTCCCATAATATGAATGTTATTATGTTTGGTGGAGTCACTGAGTTCCCTAATTCTGTTCTCATGTTCCATAATTCTTCTTTCTCTCTTTTGTCAGCTTCATTATTTTCCATTATTTTATCTTCTGTATCACTTATTTGTTCTTCTGCTCCTTTGAGCCTTGTATTCATTACATCCAGTCTATTTCTAATCTTGGTTATTGCATTTTTCATTTCTGAATGATTTCTTTTTAACTCTTATCTCTGGGTTAAGGGCCTCCCTGAATTCTTCCATTCTTATCTCAAGCCCAGTGAGTATCCTTGACTGTTGTTTTAAATTCTCCATCAGGCATGTTACATATATCTGTTTCACTTAGATCTCTGGCCATGACCTTATCTTGTTCTTTCATTTGGGATGAATTCCTCTGTCTTGGTATTTTTGTTTAAGTCTCTGCCTTCTCTGTGTTAGAAAAGCCAGTTATGTTACCTGCTCCTGAGAGATAATGGCTTTATGAGGAAGAGATCTTATAGTGCCCAGGGCCTGGTACTTCCAGGGAGTGTCTCTGATGTGTGCTGCTTGCGCTTTGCTGCTGTATTTTGGCTGCTCTATCCTTCAGGCCGGTCATCTGAAGAGGCTGTCCTCACCTGCAGTTGGCAGTGTTTGGTCCTTGGCCAGAATGTGGTGAATTTTAACAAGGCTTGCTCTGGTCTGTTTGTTAAATGACACCTGATACTACCACTAGAACTGAAACCCTGCCAAACTTTCTTGTTGGGAGATGTACTGTGGGCAGGGGTTTCTGCTGGTCTTCTGGGGGAGTGGCCTGCTCTGCTGGGAGTGAGGCAGGCTTGATGGAGAAGGGCAGTACTGCCAGAGTGCATGGGTATAGCACTTGGTGTAAGCAGGTTAGGCAGCTAGTGTTGGTGCTGTGCTGCTTCCCTCAGGTGGCTCTGTGTTTATGCTGAGGGGTGGGGGAGAGAAATGGTACCAGCCAGCTCCTTTTTCCCCAGAGAGGCATCACTGTAAATGCTGCCCCCAGGCATTTTTCAGATTGCTGTTTCCACACCATCTGTCCTTGGGTCATTTACCTGCCTTTTCTCCAGGAGTAGGGCAATGCCCTCTGGGGTGTATACCAGCCATTCCTGGTGACTTTTCAAACTCCAGTCTTTAAGCCCTATCTGTTGCAAGAGCTCAGGAAAATCCACCCCTCTTGTTTTCCCAGCCAATGGCTTTGGGGAAATGTTTTCCTTGTGCATTACCCTGTGTGCTTCTCTCTCACTTGCCTTTCTCTATGACCACAGCTCCCTCTCCTCCGCAGCACCAAAAGTCTGTTTGGATCTAGGAAAGACTTTAGGGTTTGAGGCTGGTCAAGAAAGAATTCTTGAGATGTCTTTGGTGCAAAAAAGGTGATTTCATTAAAGCATGGGAACAGGACCCATGGGCAGAAAGAGCTGCGGTGGGGTTGTGAGGGGTGGTGATTATATACTATGGGGTGGGGGAAGGTAAGGAAAAGGGAGGTTTTGAAAGAACTTTCATGTATTAAAGAAGACACACAGGATACTGGAGGTTTTGCTATTTGTCAAGTTACGGTTGTTTTTCCTTCTAGTAAGGCATTAACAGTAAGATAGTTGGGAGCTTCCTGGAGGAATGTTATATTCCTCCTATCACACATCCTTATCAATGGGCTGTAGGTTTAAAAGAAATTGAATTTTATTTACATTTCCTTCTGCTTCAGCCTCCCTCGATTTTATGGAGGGGAGGGTGATGTTAGGGCCTCAGGAAACTGAGTTATGGGTCTCTGGAAGTTCGGCTATTGATAAGGCTTCTTCCTTGTAAATCACTAGGACATTTGTAAACTGAGGGAGACTCCTGTCCTGCAGGACTGTGATCTCTATTATTTAACTATTTGTTTTTCCTTTCCTTAGCTTTAGGGCAGACAGGAGTGCCTGAGGAATGTCACACATATCACGGGGGGAGGGGGGGTTGCCGCCATGTAGGGTGCCTGCTTCTGCTTTGTCCTCAGCTGGCCTTCTGATCACTCATCATGTTTCTCCCCCAAACCATGTCTCCCTACTTCATAACTTCTTTGATGTGGCTTCTTTCTCCTATTGTGGAGTTTGTTCTGTTAGTCTTCAGGATAATTTCTGCAGTATTTAGAATGATTTGATAGTTATCTAGTAGTGTTGGTGGGATGAGACGAGTCTGGGGTCCTCCTACTCTTCTGCCATCTTCTCTCCCACCTCCTCAAATATATTTTAAAAACATTTTATTGTATTTGCAGTTATGTAATGCATGTGTACAGGTTCACAATACCAGGCAGAGTGAATAGAAATACTAAGGATAAAATTTGTCTGCTTTTTTTTTTCCTTTGCTGTTTTTAAATAGCTTACAAAAGTCAAAGTATAGACAACATCAAATGGTTTAGAAACAAATTTTTATTAAGCTTTTAAATTTATAAACTGTGTTTCAATGTAAGGTCAACATAAAATAAAGGAAAGTACTCTTGAATTAATTAATGTTGATTTCTTGATATTTCTTCCTTAGTAGAGGAGGAAGCAGAAGGAGGCCCAGTAAATTTGCTACTTAATCAGTTAGAGAAGCAGTGATCCTACACAAGTGTTCAATATAAGATCAAGGCTGTCACATATGTTCAGTGAGGAATAATTTCATTTAAGTATAGTTCCAAGTAGGAATAGAAAATTAAAAAAAAATAAGTAAATAAATAGATATAAAGTAGTAAATTATCATATTAAATAATTGAATAGTCTGGCCAAGTGTAGGAATTTTGCAACACTTTATTTATTTATTTATTTATTTATTTATTTATTTTTAAGATTTTATTTATTTGTCAGAGAGAAAGACAGCCAGAGAGGGAACACAAGCAGGGGGAGTGGGAGAGGGAGAAGCAGGCTTCCCGCAGAGCGGGGAGCCCGATGCAGGGCTCGATGCCAGGGCCCTGGGACCATGACCTGAGCCGAAGGCAGACGCTTAACGACTGAGCCACCCAGGCACCCCGCAACACTTTAATCATGTGTTAGATCCACATTCAAAAAACTTGGGAGTTTTGTAGATGACTTGAGGATGTTGCCACAGTTTCTGATTTTGCTTTCTTGTGTTATATCTTTAGGTTTTATGTCTCTAAACTACAATTATTCTTCTCTGTAGAACAATGATTTTTGTATGGGCCTCTTTTATATATCATCTGTGATACAACATGGTTTTCTTGTTTGATTTATAGAAACTTTGGTGCTTGTTGATAGATTATACCTCTTATTCATTTTTGTCTCCGTTCCTGCACATCACTACTGCTTCACTCTTCAACTGGATTAAATGGATGATGGGTGTTAAGTAGGGCACTTGTCCTGATGAACACTAGGTGTTGTATGTAAGTGATGAATCACTAAATTCTACACCTGGAACTAATATTACATTGTATGTTAACTAACTGAAATTTAAATGAAAACTTGAAAATAAAATATATTAAAGTTCAGTGGTTACATTTCCAATACTTTACTATGTGAGATGTAATCAGTGAATGACTGCTCTTCTTTCATTGGAAATTACTTGTAGCATTTCTGATCATTGTGTGGAAACGTGAAGGAGAAATGTGGAAGGAGCATTACTACATGTATAGTAGTAATGTTATATCCACACAAAGTAGTGATGAAGAGATCTTGAGAGAGAGTATTTTTTCAGAGAAGAGTGTTGGTGTAATAGGATGGTAAGAAGAGAATAATGGCTATAGAATTATGTCAAGCTCAAGATTTTGAATAACAAATATATCAGTTTTCTTCCAAAGGAGGCTTACTTTCCTAACTTAATTATCTCTCTTAATAATTTAATTTTTGTAGACAACCAACTTTTTAAATTGAAGTATAGTTGACACACAATGTTACATTAGTTTCAGTTGCACAACATAGTGATTCAACAACTTTATATGTTATACTGCGGTCACCACAAGTGTAGTTACCATCTGTCACCATACAACACAGTATAATAATATTGACTATATTCCCTAGGTTGTACCTTTTATTCCTGTGACTTGTTCATTCCTTAACTGGAAACCTGTACCTCCCATTCACCTTTACCCATTTTGCCCATCCTCCTACCTCTCTCCCATCTGGCAACCACCAGTTTGTTCTCTGTATTAGTGGTTTGTTTCAGTTTTTCTTATTGTTTGTTTTGTTCTTTAGACTCTACATATAAGTGAAAACATTTGGTATTTGCCTTTGACTTACTTCACTTAACATAATACCCTCTAGATCCATCCTTGTTGTTGTAAATGGCAAGACTTCATTCTTTTTTTATGGCTGAGTAATATTCCATTGTATATGTATACTGTATCTTCCTTATCCTTTCATCTCCTGATGGACACTTGGGCTCCTTCCATAGCTTGGCTATTGTAAATAATGCTGCAATAAACATAGGGGTACATTCAGTCTTTCGAATTAGTGTTTTTCTAGTCTTTGGTTAAATACTCAGTAGTGCGATTACTGGATTATAAGGTAGTTCTATTTTTAATTTTTTAAGGAATCTCCATACTGTTTTCCACAGTGGCTGCACCAGTTTGCTTTCCCCCAACAGTGCACAAGGATATATTTTTCTCTACATCCTCACCAACACTTGTTATTGTGTTTTTTATTTTAGCCAATCTTACATGTGTGAGGTGATATCTCATTGTGGTTTTGATTTGCATTTCCCTGATGATGAGTGAATATAAGTATCTTTTCATGTGTCTATTGGCCATCTGTGTGTCTTCTTTGGAAAATGGTCTATTTATGTGTATTCAACAAATTTTAATTAAAGCTACATTTGATTACTATCCTTGTGTGCCAAATCTTAATCGGTAGTTTCCCAGATGTCACCTAAAGGGTTTATTTACTTTTTTTGCAAGCAGGAGAAACTGAACCTGTATAAAGCAAGAGATTTATTGGATGTGTATTAGGATAATTCAAAGAACTGAAGGGAAATTGAACAATATATTTGGTGAGGGATAGAACCAGGACAACTCTTGGAGTCAAAATAATAGGAGCTCATGGACAGCTGCTACTTCTGTCCTTTCAGAGAATTTTTAGAGAGGGAGTTTATGGCTATTCCGCCACCCTCCCATCTCTTTGGATACTGACTCTGGAATTACTCAGCTCCAACTGCTTCCCTTCCATAATAGTCATTTTTTAGGTGATTGGATCTGATTGACTTTGCTTAGGTCAAATGTCACCAGGACAGTTTGAGATGGGGGGGGTGCAGAACCCACCTTAAAATGTGGTGCTGTTTCTTAACAAAGGTAAAAAGGATACTGGGCACAAATATCCTGTGTCTGCTATAACTTGGTAGTGTTTCTCTAATTATTAAATTAACTATTTTGTTATTCCAGATATCAGCAAACATTTACTGTAATGGGCTAGATAAGTATTTTAGGTTTTGTAGGCCATACAGCCTATGTTGCAACTTAAGTCTGCTTCTATGGCATGAAAATAGTTATAAATGAATGAGCATGGCTATGTTGCAATAAAACTTAATTATTTACAAAAAAGGCCACAAGGCACATTTGGCCTACCGTTTGCTGTCTCCTTACTTATTTCATTTCTGCTAACACATGGCTTTCTATTATAGCTTCCTAAATGGGATCTTCTAGGTGTGTATGTTTTGGTATGCTGTTTCTGGAAAATGTCACTGCTTAAAGATTTGTTTCTGCTTTCTATTCTATTCCATTGGTCTTGTCTAGTTCTGTGCTAATGCCTGGGATCCTTAGTGACTAGAGATTTAGAATAGGTCCTAATATTTTGTAGGACAAGTCAACCCACCTTGTTATTTATAAGAATTTATTTAATTTTTGGTCTTTGCATTTCCATATAAATTTTAGGGTTAACGTGTCAAATTCTACAATTGCATTGAATCTGTACATCAGGTTGTAGAGATTTACATCTAGGCTATCAAGATATACCTATTTTTTTATAAACATAAAATGTCTCCATTTTGAAGGTTTTTTTTAATGCTTACAATGTTGTGATTTTCTTCATAAAGCTCATTCATTTTGTTAATCTTAAATGTTTCATATTTTTATGCTATTTTAATTGCTGTCTTTTTAAAGATATTTTTAAACTGTTGTTAGAGAAGTGTAATAAATTTTTGTGTATTGAATTTTGCATCCCAAAACCTACCTACGTTGTCATAATGATTAGCTTTTTATTTCCTACTTGCAAAGTCAAAGTATGTGTGAATAATAATAGCCTAAATTTTCTTGCTTTCCAATTTGTAATGCTATTTTTCTTTTTTGTCTTGCTGCACTGGAATGATACTGACCTCTAGAATGATACTGAATAGACATGATGAGAGTGGGTATTTTTCATTTGTTCCCGATTTTAAAGGGAATGTTTACTTGTTTCTGTGGTCAGTCAGCATGCCTGTGCCTGCCTCTTTTTCTCTCTCAATATCATTTATCAGGTTGAAGTATTTTTCTTCTTTTCATAACTTGCTAAATATTTTTTTTCATGCTCCATAAAATTCTTTCAGTTTCCGCCTACTGCCCAATTCTGAAGCCACTTCTACATTTTTAGTTATATGTTACAATAGCACCCCACTTCCAGGTAACAAAATCTTTATTACTTTTGTATTTGCTGCTCAATTGATTGCTTTATTGGTTGCTTTACAGCAAAGGGCTTACAGTCTGGCTTTAAGTTATTGCAGTCTATATTCAAGTAATATGAAATCACTTAAGAACCGGGGCGCCTGTGTGGCTCAGTCAGTTAAGTGTCCGACTCTTGATTTTGGCTTCCATCATGATCTCAGGGTTGTGAAATCGAGCCCCTCCTTGG
>NW_022590378.1:0-15450 GCF_004348235.1 Phoca vitulina | reverse complement strand
AAGCTGTTGAACTGCAGGGGGCGGGGGCGGAGCGGGTCAGGCAGGCAGGGGTCTGAGTGGCCAGTGGGGTCAGCTGAGGCCCGTGCCCAAGCGCAGCCAGGGGTGTGACTGGTCCCCTCCCCTGTCAGGCCGTGGAGGGGGAGCGCCCCTGGAAGACAGGACGATGTGTCTGCCACCCCTGAGCCCCACTGTCTCTCCCTCGACTGGCCACTGGCCATGATGGTCACGGGTGCAAATGAGCGAGTCACTGCCCCCTCCCCCGCGCATACGCGCCTAGGCTCCTCCCACTCACATCGAAGATCTCGAAGCCGGCGATGTCCAGGACCCCTATGAAGTACTGGCGTGGCTGCTTGGTCTCCAGGGTGGCATTGATCCTTGTCACCATCCAGTTGAACATCTTCTCGTACACTGCCTTGGCCAGTGCCCCGATGGAGTAGTACACCTGCTGTACGCTCTGCCCCTTGGTGACATATTCATTGCCCACTTTCACCCGAGGGTGGCACAGCCCCTTGAGCAGGTCGGCTGAGTTCAGCCCCATGAGGTAGGCGGACTTGTCGGCATCTGGTGGAGAAGGAAAGAAGTAAGCAAGCACTTCCGGCAGACCCTCTTTCCCTGCTCCAGGGCCAGAGCCTTTCTGAAGCATTGGGTCCATCCGCTCTCACTTAAGAGTTGCAAATACAGGCCTGGAAGGGCACGAGGCTTGCCAGGGGGCACGTAGCCAGTGTGCAGAGTCAGGCTGGAGCCCAGGCCTCCTCGTCTGTCCAGAACCTCCCAACACCCAGCAGTTCCTGTCGTCTCTGTCTTTAACATCTGCTTGGTGTCCCTGGTCCAGGCCCTTGACCAGCATTGTTGTGAGCACGTTCTCATGTCTCCAGGGCAGGGACTGTGGCTGACCGAGATGTGCACTGCTCCCTGCCTCCTTTGCTCCCATCCCAGGATCTGATCCAGGACTGGGCCTGTTCCACTCTTAATCCATGTGGTGAACAACTTGAAATCAAGGTTCCTAACAGCATTTTACCCACCCCCCAACTCTCCACCTGTGCCATCCAACATATGATCTCTATTTAGAGAAAATGTATTTCATTCAATTTCAAGTGTTTTGTGATAGCTGATGACATGCTCTCATGAAATGAATGCCAGGCTTGGCATTTTGATCTGGATAGACACAGAAGGGGTCCTTGAAGATAGGCTAAGAGGAATATTCTTGGGCATTTGTCTAGCTAGCCCTGTTCACACCTTGACATTTCCTTCTCAAAGAATTCTTACAACAGCCCCAGAGTGAGCTAGGAAGGACTGTTGTTCCATTTCACTAAGGAGGAAACTGAGGCCCAGGGAGGTATGCGACATATTAATGCCAAGCTATATCCTGACCCCTGGCCCTTACCTCCCAAACAGAACATGGCACATGGCTTGAAAGGGGCTCATCCAAGGGCTGGGCATGCTCCACATATACACTGCATTAATGATCAGGATGTGCAGAGCTCTAGAGTTTGTGCTTTCCTGAATTTGGGTGAGTGTTGGGCCCAGGAGGAGACATCCCGAACTCACTTCTGGTCAGTGCAGCTGGGGTTGAAGATTTGGCAGGATTGTGGGGGGTCTCCCTGTCTGCCCATCTCTCACAATCCTTGCCCCTCCCTGGTTCTCATCCATCTACCCCACAGGCCTCAGGTCCCCAGGAACCATCCTGTCTGGGTGGCCTCTGACAAGGCTCTAACGAGGAAAAAGCCTGGAGGTAGGGCTGGATGGTGTGAGGGCCCTGCTCCTGGGAAGAGGTACTGCCCTCTGACCACGTGCTTCTCATACTTCTGGTTTCCTCCCACTTTCGCTGTCATGGTCCTAATAACCTTAATAAACTAGGTTGTCAGCCTAGCTCTTCAAGAATTGTTGAAAAGCACCACTTTTGGATGCAGCACAGGAGACCCTGCTCCCAGTGGACTATCTCCTCATGACAGGTGAACACCCAGCACCTCAGGCCTTTTCAGCACCTGCCCCCACCTTCGGTGCCATCTGGCTCGGCCTGCTCCTCCCGCTGCTTCTGCTTGAACTTCATGTTCCCGTAGTGCATGATGGCGCCTGTTAGCTTGTAGACTCCAGCTTTCTCCTCGGGAGTGAAGCCCAACACGTCAAAGGCGCTCTAGGACAGAGCAAGAGAGGCAAAGAAGGTGGTTGGATTTGGTGGTGCAGGAACCCTCAGGAACTCTCACGCTGCCTCCTCACTCACATCTGTGGCCATGAGCTCCTCGGAGTCATCGATGGAGGCCACAGACACCTCTCCCTGAGACACGAAGGCGTAGTCGTAGGGGTTGTTGGTGACCAGCAACATGTCTGTCCAGGCAAGGAGCAGGGAAGGGGACAAGGGGACGGGAGAGGGCAGGGGATGGGCAGAGAGGGGTTGGGAGAAGGGCACAGTGGGGGTGGGGCAGGGACAATGGAAGAGAGGACCAGGAGCAGGGAGAGAGGAGGAGAGTCAGCAAGGACCATGCAGAGAATCCAAAAGATATGAAAAAGTAGGCAGGGGACTGCGGAGGGAGGACAGTGGGAGAATGACACCTGGGAGCAGGGGAGACACAAAGAGGAGAAAGGGAAAACCAACCAGGAGGAGGAGAAGAAATATGACAAAGAAAGTGTGGGAAGAGAGGCGAGAGGAGTTGCAGGCAGATCTGAGATGGGGAAGGAAGAGAAGACCTGAGCAGACTGAAGGAGGAGGGAGCTAAACAGGGGCAGGTGAGGAGGAGGAGGACACCCAGCCTGCCTGGGGAGGGCAATGGGGGCATTGAGGCATTAGGCGGTCTCACCCAGCAGCTCTGGCTTTTTGTTGGACAGGATCTGGTAGAAGATGTGGTAGTTCCTCTCAGCCTTCAGCTGGAAGATCACCCGGGACTTCTCCAGGAGATCTGAAGTGAGGAGAAGGGAGGAAGGCAGGTAAGGACGGAGAGAGAGTTGATCCAGCAAAAGGGTGGAGATTAGAGGAGAAATGCTCTTATAGCAAAATGGAGAGAGCCAGGGGAAGAGGAAAGATGGAGAGGGAATGTTGAGATAGGGTGGCCCATCTGGGAAAGAAGGCAGAGGCGGAAGACACAGAGGGGTGTGCAGGGCTCCCTGCCATACTCACAGGTCTCTATGTCTGCAGAAGCCAACTTTCCAGTGGCTCCAAAGTGGATCCTGATGAATTTCCCCTGGGGGTGGATGGGACAAAGAGTCAGGGAACTGGCCAGAAGGGACAGAATGGAGATCTTGGACCTCAACACAACCCAGAAAGCCCTGGGTAGTTCTGGAAATGTTAATGACCTATTTGGTGTCCCAGTTTAGTTTCAGTAAAACAGGGGAAAGGATGCCTATCTCCATATTACTAGGTATCTCTGAGTGGAAACAACAACACGGGAATGAACACAGATACAATGCCTTCCGTTTGTACTTCTGATATGATCTCATTAATCCTTTCAATAACCTGCAAGGTAAATATTGCTACCTCTGTTTCACAGATAAAGGAACTGGGACTTAGAGAGGTGTGGGGACTTGCTGGGCAGGTGGGAAGCTGGAGAATTGGCTCCGGCACCTATGCTCTCTTCCCACTTTCAATGTGGAAGAGCTCTGGAAAAAGTCATTTGGAAAATCTATAATGTGACACAAATCAGCTCCATTACTTGGCTATGGAATAGCTATGGTGACTCTGGGTCTCTTTTCTTGAATTCTCAGACCTCAGGGAGCCAGGCTGAGTCAGGAGGGTTTGAGTGTGTGTGTGTGTATATGTGTGTGTGTGCACACCCACAGGCTGGTGCACACACACACGCTTGCTGATATCCCAAAGCCAAACGCAGGATGATCAACTGGGTGTAGTGACTGTTGACGAAACAGCACCCCCCCTTTTCTTGTCGAGGCCAAATGAGGCCAGTGGACAGCTGTCAAAGGCACTCACGAAGCGGGAGGAGTTGTCGTTCCGCACGGTCTTGGCGTTGCCAAAGGCCTCCAGGGCAGGGTTGGCCTGGATGATCTGGTCCTCCAGGGTGCCCTGTAAAAGCAGCAGAACCCCGAGGGTTTATCTTCTGTCCACCTCCAGCAGTAGGGAGGACAAGGGGCTGCTCTGGTCCTGGGGAATGAGGGTGGGGCTAGATGGACTGCAGGTGGGTCTGTGGCTCCAAAGGGCCATATACAGACATCAGAGTGTGTATCTCCTTCCAGGAAGGTCTTTTTTTTTTTTTTTTTTAAGATTTTATTTATTTATTCATGAGAGAGAGAGAGAGAGAGAGAAAGAGGCAGAGGGAGAAGCAGGTTCCCCGCGGAGCAGGGAGCTTGATGTGGGGCTCCATCCCAGGACCCTGGGATCATGACCTGAGCTGAAGGCAGACGCTTAACCGACTGAGCCACCCAGGCGCCCGCCAGGAAGGTCTTGAGCACTGGGCTCAGTAGTGCTGTCCCCACTGTTCCCCAGGGCAAGGCTAGGGGTCACCTGGGTCAGCCTGCCCCCAGGTCCCCTCTGCTGAGCCTGTGGCCCACCCTGTACCTTGTTTGCACTGGCATTGTCCTTCTTGCCACGGTCACCTATGGCCGCGATGCTGGCAAAGTACTGGATGACACGTTTTGTGTTCACAGTCTTCCCTGCACCAGATTCTCCACTTGAGGCAAGAGGGACCCATCAGAATCCAAGATTTCCCCTATGCTCCATTTGGAGTTCAGCCCACTGCACCCTCCTCCCTCAGAATCCCAGCCTTCTAACCTCCTCCACCAGGACCCAGGGCCCCGCATAATTTGCATATCATTGTAGGTCACTCCGACACCCCTCTGAGAGCCCAGCTCCCCACACTCCTTGCAATCACAACCTTAAACCTTTCCTCCCCTCTGCACCCCCAGGAATCGGCCTGGGTCCCCGCCAAATCCCTATGTGGGTGGATGGCATTTGCTCACGTGATGAGGATGGACTGGTTCTCCCGATCTGGAAGAGAAAAGAGGAGAGGCAACAGGGTCAGGTCCACCGGTACGGGGCTGAGGGGTCACAGGTCAGGGCTGCCAGACTCACCTGTCAGCATGTACTGATAGGCGTTGTCGGAGATGGAGAAGATGTGGGGCGGCGCCTCGCTCCTCTTCTTGCCCCGGTAGGCGGCCACCACCTCGGCGTTGTACACCGGCAGCCACTTGTAGGGATTGACGGTGACGCAGAAGAGGCCCGAGTAGGTCTGGAGCAGGGGAGAGGGCAGGCATGAGGGGCTGGAGGGGGAAGCCTGGGGCAGGTGGTGACAGGCAGGGGAGTCCCTGGTCACCCCAGCTGGCTCCTCTCTTCCTGCGGCTGACCAGGGGTAGGAAGGGGGCAGAGGGGAGCTGGGCCCCTTGGGAGAGTTCTGACCCCCTCGCCTTGAGAGAGTTGCCCTGGCCTACTTTAGCCTCCATCCAGGACTGGCTTCCTGCCACGTGCACTCACGTAGATCATCCAGGCGGCGTAGCGCTCCTTGAGGTTGAAGAGTACGGCGGGCTCGTGCAGGAAGGTCAGCATGGCCATGTCCTCGATCTTGTCGAACTTGGGTGGGTTCTGCTGCAACACCTGGTCCTCCTTCACCGTCACCGTCTGGGGAGGGTGCATGGACAGGGATGACCACACTCCCACCTTGCCAGTCGGCACTCGCCAGCTTCACGACCTACCTCCTCCCAGAACATGGGCCACGACCTGGCCTCACTCTCCCAACTCTTCTCTGACCAGTGCCCAAGCCCTGCCCCGTGGCTCCCCCATAGCACTTTCCCCAGACAACTTACTGCCATCCCTCCCATGCTAGGGTCTCTGTGTCTTGCCAGTGCCCCAGGACAGCACCTTTCTGTCCCTGCTTCAAGCATCTAGGGGCAAACTTGCGGGGCTGGCAGCTCTCCAATCTGTGCACACACCTTACCCTGACTCCTGAGGGCATTGCTTGTGGGCATCAGTTGCTCAGGGCAAACCTTGCTCTGCTGGAAAACATCTCACCTACCAACCCTACACTCCCCATTGGTCACCATCAGTGTGGTTCGATTGGCACCAGTCAGTTCGCCATGCCCTAACGTGATCAGACCCTGCAGGTAGGTATTCTAATATTGTTTTTGACAGCGGCGGAAGCTGGGGCTAGAATAATTAAATGGTTTTCCAGCTTGGTAGATAGCCAGTAGCAGAGCCGGGATCAGAGTCAAAGCCCCCAGCAGATTGTGGCCTGTCGTTGCACACCTCGTTGGGACCCAACATTCAGTCGGCATGTGTGAAGGCAGATGGTTGTGAGCTGCTGCTAGTGACCAGTGGCAATTCTCACGGCTTGCGTGAGGAAGCAGGTACTGTGGACTTCTGAGTGCTAGTCACCAGCCCCGGGACTGAGCGTTCAGCTCAAGAGTTCCTGCTTTTTGTGTTCATCTGGGTCTAAGAGTTTGCTCTTGGTTTGAGTGAGGTGGATTTGGGGGAGTTGGTCCATGGAGGAAACTGAGGCACAGAGAGGAAGGATACACATTCAAGAGGGAACTTTACTTGATGCCGTGTCTGTGTCTTCTTTATCTCCAGGACCCTGCTGAGGCAGATACCAGGGGAGGTCCCCCCACCCCTGCCCCAGCACCATCTCTGGTGAAGGGCGTGCATCCCTGGTGTGGTGCCCTGTTACACCTGCTCAGGTCCATCTGAGAAACGTCAGAGTTCTCATCAAAGAGCTGGGTTCCTTGAGGGGGCATGTTCTGCACTCCTGCTAACTTTGGCTCTTCTCCAGAGCCCTCAGCTCCCACAGCAAGTGCCTCCCCCATGCAACCCCCCGCAAACCTTCTCTCCCTTTCCATGGCACTATGCCCCACACACCTTGCCATTCTCTGTTTCAGCAGTGACCTTGCCCCCTTCCCGGGACAAGATCTTGGCCTTCACAAACTCCTCCTTGTCATCGGGCACGAAGCACTCAGTGCGGATGTCGAAGGGACGGGTCTGGGCCTCCAGACGCTCCTTCTCTGACTTGCGGAGATATTGGGCTGCCGCCCCAAAATCGGCCATCTGCGCATCGGTCATTTTAGTGCTTCCCTGCGCCTGCGACGGGAGGGCCCAAGCCTCAGTGGGTGGCACCCACTCCTGGCCACACCTCCTCACCACCTGGCGCTGTGTTCTTCCCGCCCACTGAGAAGATCCGGGCCTGGGTCCTGTCCTCCCCATGCTTCAGGTTCTACTTCTTTTGCCCTCTGACACAATGCTGAAGGAGCATCTCTAAGGGTCTGCACGGGGAGGTGCTGAGCTGCCTGGAGGAGAGAGAGGGGGCCCTGGTCCAGTAACCTGGCTCCCACGAGAAAATTGGGGGTGGTTCTCACCTGGTTATCTCTTCACAGAGAATCCTGAAGACCCTGGACCATGGGTGGAGCCACAGAGACACGGGTAGGCAGAGGGAAGACCAGACAAGGAGAGAGAAGAACAGTGGAGAAGGGCCACTGGGGAGAAGTGAGCCAGGAGGATCGACCCAAAGAGCCGGATGAGCAGGACAGACCAAATGGGGAATTTGGGAGAGAGAAGAGGCAGAGAGTCAGTAAAGAAAGGATGCAGAGTTAGTGAAAGCGCCAGGGGCGGAGGTGGGATCAGAGTTGGAAATAGAGAGAGGTGAGGCGATTAGAACACGCGGCCAGGAAGGAAGGGCAAGGGGACAGACAAAGAAGTACCACAGTGACGGGTATTGACAAAGACCAGGAGACAAAATAAAACCAGACAAAGAGCAGAAAGCCATCCAAGGTGGGAGGAGGATGGAGACAGAGCATGGAGGATACAGAAAGTAGGGGACAGCAGAGGCAGGGAAAGAAAGGCAGATCAGAGGAGAAAAGAGGTTTCTGGTTTTTCCCTGGGAACCTCCCCTCTGTCAGTGGGAACTTCCTGGGGTTGGAGCAAGGCAGTTCTAGCAGAACCCTTGGGCCTCAGACCACCCTGCACCCCATTCCCCGAGAAGGCAGAGTCCCTCAAGGTGGGGGCTCTGGGGACTGGCCAAAGAGTCTCCCAAACTCCCTCTTACCTTGTTCAGAGCAGTGTCTGTCTGTCCTCGGGAGCAATCTCCTTTATATCCCGCTGCCCCCACCCCCTGCCTAAATTTGGAGTCCTTCCGGAGGGACCCTCCCTCCCAGCTCCTCCTCCCTTGATCCCTTGGCTCTGGAGGTGACAGGAGGACAGCAGGGCCTCTAGATTTGCCCATGAAAGGTCTGTCACCCTAGCCCCTCTGGCTCCAGGGCCTTTTTTTAGTCCTTGGGCACATTCCTTCCCTCCAAAGAACTGATGGGCAGATAGCAGGAAGACAGGACCTTCTCGCACAAACGCCCCTGCCCGCCAGGCCCTTACCTTTTTTATTTTTAACCTGAAGGGTGAGCTGAGCACACTGGGCAAGAGTCACCTTCTCCTACAGGCCAGATGCTGTCCCCTGCCCCCCAACCATGGGTTCCCCACCCTTCTACCCGTTTCTACCCTGGCCTGTTCTCACACAGCCCCAGGCTGGGAACATCTGCCCACCCTCTCTGACCTGAAGTCCCACAGTGCTAGGGCCTGGGAGCTGGGGCTGGGATGCCCACCAAGGGGAATCTACTGCCCAGCTCCATGACTCCCTTTGTTAGAAAAAAGAAGATGTCTGTGTTACCCTCTTTCTGCACAAATACAGTGCCTGGTTTCCTTCTGTTCCCCAAATCTCCAGGCAGGTATCCTCCTGAGGACTTGAGGCTGTGCTGCTTTGGGGACACATCTGGAGCCCCTGGCCCCTCCCGCGATGCTCCCGATACAGTGGCCACCATCTGTCCTCTCAAAGGAGAAGGAATTCTCCCAGGCCACCACAGAAGATAAGCACTCAGACCCACGGTCCAGTACCTTCCCCTATCGACCTGAAAACCGCATGGTCCGTGTGCATTCTTAGCCCCACACATGCAGATCGTTCACACTTACACGCTTATGATCACAGATTTTCCCACTTGCTGTTAGGCACACTGACACGCACATTTGCACACCCACTTTCACACACAGAAGTTTTACCCTCCACTACTCCTGGTGTGGGATGGGGAGGGGCTGGGGAAAGGCAAGAGGCGTTAATCCTGGCCCGAGGGAGGAGGGGTGGGGGTGGGGGGCTGCTCCCTTCCGGGCTGCCAGAGGGTGCAGGTGCTGCTGAGGCTGGCTGGGGCGCCTGGCAGGCCCAGGGATTTACACCAGCTGGGCCCCAAGCTCTGCATTCCGTGGGGTGGGGCCGGGGGGGGGCTCTGCAGTCCATCTCCCCCTCCTCAGGTAGAACTCTGGTGTCCTCTCCCAACCCTCCTGGGGCTCATACTCACATGCCCTTCTTTGCGGGCATCCCCGAGTGCCCCAGGCCCTCAAGGCCCCCCTCCCTGGTCTCCATCGATGCCACCTCTCAGAGGCAGTAGGTGTCGGGTCTTCAGCAGGCCGTGCCTGGTATGACTAAGTGGACATTGTGTTCAGGAAACAAAGCCAGACTCCCCTGCTCTGGCTTTCCCCCACACCCTCACACGCAGGAACACTCTCCCAGCTCCCCCCTCCCACCCCATCCACTGTCACCTCTCAATATAGCTCTAGAGTGTGGAGGGGGGTAGGACAGACAAGGGTCAGTTTCTCCGGGTAGGAGAGGTTTCCATTAAATATCTGGCTTCTCCCCCGAGGTCCCCAACTCCCTAGACCCTCCACTGCCCCATTACTAGACTCAGGAACACACTTCTGTTCCAGGGGACTTGTACCCTATACCCAATGTCCTTGGTGGGGGGAATCTGCGTCAACCCCACATCCACATCTCCTTCAGGTACGTACACCAAAGTGTTACCCCCCAAGGGATGCAGACCACCTGTCCCCAGCTCTAGGTCACTTGAGGCCCTGGCGTGCAAGCTGGGGGGTTAGTCCAGTGCGTCAGTGCCCGGTTCCCATTGCCCGGGGGAGGTGATAAGGGGCTAAGAACACCAGGTCAGGCTGGGTCAGGTCCAGCCGACAAAGACCAGGCTTTGTCCTCAGGGAACCCTGTGTTCTGAGCAGGCCAGACTCAGTAGAGGTGGTGTGGCGGGTGAGGGGTGGGCAGGCCGTTCCCACTGTCTCCAATGGAAGGGAAGAGGTTAAGTTGATTCCAGGGCTCGGACCCCTTCTCTGGTCCATTTCCCCCCCTCTTCCTCCCCATAGGTCCCCTCCTCTCCACCAGCTCTCACATCCATCCCTGTGCTCCGTCCTCCCTCAGCTGCCTCCCACAGCAGCATCTCATTGTGCCTGCAAGTTCTGGAGTGTGAGGGCACGGGATGGAGACTCCTGTCACAGGTGAGGGGACACCAGGTCGCCACCCTGTGCCTGGCTCCCTGGATCTCTGTCTGTCTCTAGCGGCTGACCTCCCTTTCCCTCTGCCTGGTTCCCTGTCTCAAAGTCGGGCCTGGCCTCTGAGTCTCCCTGGAGCCAGGTTTCTGCCCATCCTGGGGGCTGACATGCCATTTCCACGAGTCTCTGCTTGCTCTCAGCCCTACCTCTGCTCACCCTCTGCCTGTCTCATCTCTGCCTCTGCGTCTTGCTCCAGGGTCTCTGTCCACCCCTCTCTAACGTCACTACTCCTGGCCTTGCCGATTTTCCTCATATCTGAAAGTGACCCAGGATTTCTTCCCTTGCCCGGTAGCATCCCCCTCAGCTCCTGTGGCATCTCTCTCCAAAGTTCACCCTGCCTTTTTGCTCCGCCACCCATCAGCCCTCTCCTCTCGCCCGTGGCCAGGCTCCACCATGCTCCCCACCTCTCTCCTCTGCTCCCGCAGTCAGCTTGTGTTCTCAGGGTTCCCCTGCATCTCCCTTTCCTCTGCTGACTTCCTCATTGCTCCCCAAGTCTTTCCTAGGAAGAGAAGTGGTCCTGGGGTGAGAAGATGGAGGGGGCCACGAGGACAAGGGTGGGAGCCCATGGATCTTTCTGAGGCCTCCTCACTGCTTGTATCTTTTCTCTCTCTTGGTTCCCCTGGCCCCCAGTTTCTTGAGCCCTGCCCCCCCCACTGCCCCCCTCCTCAGTTATCCCCCCTCTCCCCGCCTCCCTCTCCTCCTATTCTTTGATTCTTCCCAGGGTAAGCCCTCTTCCTGGCTGCTCAGAGGGGGGCTGAGGAGGAGCCTGGCTGGAGCGGCTGTGTGGTTGGGTGTGGGAGATTCGGTCCAGGGCTGAGCCAGGCCTTCTGGGGTTCCCAGGGGGTGGCTGACAGCCCCATGCCTTGCGAGCACCTGCCGGCTGTGGCTCACAGTGCCAAGCCTTCCCTCAGCAGCCCAGGTGTGGCGGTGACTCCGGTGGGTTGCTCCTTTCCCCACTTCCTAGCCCTCCGCCACCGCCACCGTACCCAGCCCCCCACCCCCCGCCAGCGTCCTGTTCACACAGGACTCTCCTCTCCACAGTCCCTCATCTGCCTGCTTCCCCTCCAGATGGCCAGCCATAAATGGGCCAAAGATGCCTCATCTTCCAGCAAGCCCAGATGAGGAGGGTCTTGGGAAAGGAAGTTACAGCAGGAAGGGGTGAAGGAAAAGAAAGGAGCGCTGTGAACAGAGAGGGATCTAAAGGGGATCTGAGGAGGGTGGGCTGAGGGTACAGTTCTGGCTGTGGTGGGGTGGGGGCCCTGGCCTCAGGGTGGTTGGAGACAGTGGTGGCTGTGTCTACAAGGATAAAATGGGCTGCAGTCGTAAGTCCCTGTGCCCTCTCAGACACCTGCCATTACCCCACGCCTCCCAGGGCTCTCCCGGCAGCGCTCTCCCGGCGGCCCTCAGTGGTGCTGTCAGTGGCGGTGGGGGTCGTGTCGGTCAGCGTAAGTCCATAGCAGATGGGCTCCGCATGCTCTAAGCAAGCCTTAAGGGTTTTTCTAAATCTTGAACCCTGAGGGGAGGGTCTCTGGACCAGGGAGAGGGCTGACAGGACAGGTGTCACCCGCTGAGGAGGAGACGAAGGGGAGCGTCTGGGCCAGTGCTGCCCCGAGGATGCTCAGAGCCTCCAAGCTCTCCAGTAAGGCCTCCTTGGGCTGTCTGTGAAGCGGCCCCTCCTCCCTTGGAGCCACCCCCCCACCCCACCCCATGTTCATGTCCCTGTGGCTGGCGGGCAGTGAAGAAGAGTCTGGAGGCCGGATTTTGGCTTCAAGGAAAATAACTTTATTCTGCTTCCTCCAAAGGGGCTGCTATAGAGGCTCTGGAACTGGGGGCTTCATCAGCACCCTCAGGATGGGGCAGATCAAGAAGATGTGGCAAAGCTACTCTTCATTCAAGCCCTTTTGAAAGGAAACAAAGTCCAAATTAACTCTGGGAAGGTGGGTGTTGGGCAGAGACGGGCACAGAAAACAAAGGGGAGATGGGGCACCCGATGGGGTGGGGGACCGCTCTGGGCCTGAGGGAGGCCCCCCTGGTGGTGAGAGATGTGTCCTAGGGGTCGGTGTGGAGGGGTGAGGGCCCTGAGGTCGGCCAGAGGGAAGCTGCCTGAGTGAGGACAAGGGGGTCCTCTAGGCTGTCCACTTTAGGGCTGAGTTACTAGGCTATAGGCCAAAACTAGGTGGAAGATGAGAGAAGACCAGCAGTTGGGGGGAATTGGGACATAGTAGGTGTATACAAATTGGGGTCTTCTAAGGTTGCTGACCACCCTAGGGCTGGGATTCACAAAGTCATTGAAAGTTAGAGCTGGAAGAATCTTAGAAATCACCGAGGACTGCATTACCTGGCCCTCTGGGGCTCCAGAGTTCAGTTGTGGGGTGTGAATGAAGAGGAGACATCCCTGGCATGAGTGGGTTCGGTCTGAGGGCCACTGATGTTGGCGGATGTGCTGACATGGGGCGACTAGTGAGGCCCAGGGGAGGGACCCACCTTGGCGCCGATGTCGCGGCTCTTGGCCCGCAGCTTGTTGACCTGGGACTCG
This sequence comes from Phoca vitulina, assembly GCF_004348235.1. Lineage (NCBI taxonomy): Eukaryota > Metazoa > Chordata > Mammalia > Carnivora > Phocidae > Phoca > Phoca vitulina. The sequence continues at coordinate 2,620 of NW_022590378.1, read as the reverse complement.
GCGATGTCCGCGCGCTCCTCCGCCTCATCCAGCTCGTGCTGCACCTTGCGGAACTTGGACAGGTTGGTGTTGGCCTGCTCCTCCTGCAGGGGTTCGGGGACGGGGAGGCTGAGGTGAGAGGAGGTCAGAGGTTCTCTCAGCCTCCCAGCCGGGGGCGGGGCGCAGCTCCCCAGTGTCTCTCCTCCAGGCCCAGGCCCTAGCAGGACCACTCACCGCCTCCTCGGCCTGGCGCTTGTAGGCCTTGACCTTCAGCTGCAGCTTGTCCACCAGGTCCTGCAGCCGCAGCAGGTTCTTTCTGTCCTCCTCCGTCTGGGGGCGGGGTGGTTAGGAGTGAGGAGGGCATGGTCATGAGAGGCAGCCTGTCCCCTCCCCCCGCTTGTTGACTTTACCCGGAATGTAATATCTTCACCCACTTCTACTTTCTGATCCTCAACAAACTCTTGCACTCTCCTTATAATTTTTTTACCATAAAAAACTATTAATATTTTTAATGTTTTGTTTCAGGAAGGTCCAGGGAGCTGATGGAATCCTGAAATTCTTCACAAAACCACGCGTGTGCGCTGTTCCAGGGAGGAGGCCCTTAAGGGTCCTGGGGCCCCATGGAGGATAAACGTTCCTGTTCTAGAAGCCAGCACGCACTGGCAGTAATGCTGGGACAGCGTACTGAGCTTTCCTGGGATACAGGAAAATGACAGAGACTTGATCTAAGGACATGTGTGTCTCGAGATGGTAACTTTCTGATTGGAACAGAAGCAAAATCTAATTAGGAGTCTGATTCTAGAAAACAAACCAAAAAGTTCTGAGATGTGTTGAATGACTTTGGGGCAGTTTTTGGTGTATTTGGGTGGTCATGGCACCCAGCCGGAGCCTGGCGACACACTTGCTTTCTTGGAATCTGTGCTGGGTGAGCTCTGTCTGGAGCTTTGGGTGTTGTCCCCATGGGACAGGTAGAGGGTGAGCTTGAAGGCAGAGCTCCCAGGCCAAGAGGCTCAGAGGTTGACCTCTAGCCAGGGGACAGTCAGGGGAGAACAGGGCTAGGCAGAGTGGAAACGGGGCAGCCAGGGGCTGCACTCCCACTCCTCGCCCTGGGGGAGACTAAGAGAGAACACTTCATTCCTGTTGGTGGTATCACCCTGGCTTCAGGCAGTGGTGCAGGGGATCCAGCCCAGAGCAGCCACCATGCCCGCACCTGGTAGGTCAGCTCCTTGATGCGACGCTCACTCTTCCTCATGCCCTTGATCGACTCCGCGTTGCGCTTCTGCTCTGCTTCCAGCTCGTTCTCCAGCTCCCGCACCCGGGCCTCCAGCTTCTGCAGCTGCTTCTTGCCCCCCTTGAGGGCGATCTGCTCGGCCTCATCCAGCCGGTGCTGCAGGTCCTTGATGGTCTGCTCCATGTTCTTCTTCATGCGCTCCAGGTGGGCGCTGGTGTCCTGCTCCTTCTTCAGCTCCTCTGCCATCATGGCAGCCTGGGGTCAGGGGAGAGGTCTAAAAGAACTGGGCCCAGGGCCCCTTGTCCCTCAAGGATCAGCATTTTCCCAGCCTGGTGTCTGTTTCCCGAGGCCCGCCAACCCACGCAGCGGTAAGAGTCGGCTTGTCACGGTGCAGTGGCTTGGCTGGGACCCAGGGCCCTTGTTCACGTCTTTAGTGGGGGCGGGAGGGGAGCGGTCACTCACATCGGTGATGGCCTTCTTGGCTTTCTCCTCGGCGTTCCTGCACTCCTGCACTGCCTCTTCCACTTCTGATTGGAGCTGGGACAGGTCTGCGTCCATCTTCTTCTTCTGGTTGATGAGGCTGGTGTTCTGAGGATCAAGGTGGGCGGAGCACGAAAAGCACTGAGCATCCAGGGGTGGCTCCCAAACCTCACCCGCTGGGCCCCCCCAGCCGTGCTTCCCTCCACGACTGCGCAGGGGAGCCGCTCACCTGGGAGTGCAGCAGCTGCACCCGCTCGCTGGTCTCGATCAGCTCCTGCTCGGCCAGCTTCCGAGAGCGCTCCGTCTGCTCCACCACGGCCCGCAGCTCCTCCAGCTCGGCCTGCAGCAGGTTGTTGCGCCGCTCTACGATGGCGATGTTCTCCTTCAGGTCGTCGTTGGCGCGGACCGCGTCGTCCAGCTGGATCTGGGTGTCCTGCACACCAGGAGGGTGGGCATGAGAGAGGGGTTGGCCTCTGGGCCCATCAGAAGGCCGTTCGGCTAGGCTGGGTGCCTGGGGAGGTGGGGGGGGAGCCCGATGTGCCGGGTCCGGAGGGCCTGTGGGATGTCTCCGCAGTAGCCAGGAGGAATCTGCTGCTGTAAAGGGACACCACCACCCAGCATGGCCACGTGGAGGCCAGTCTGTCTCCGGGTAAGGTGACTTCCTGCTTCAGGAGTCTCCTCGTACCTTCAGCAAGCTCTGGAGACCCTTGACTTGCTTCTGGGCCTCAGCGGCCATGCGGTTGGCGTGGCTGAGCTGGATCTCCATCTCGTTCAGGTCGCCCTCCATCTTCTTCTTCACCCTCAGGGCCTCATTGCGGCTGCGCGTCTCCGCGTCCAGGGAGGTCTGCAGCGAGTCCACCACCCGCAGGTGGTTGCGCTTGGTCTGCTCCATCTCCTCGTCCTTCTCTGCCAGCTTCCGCTCGATCTCAG
>NW_022590377.1:0-15482 GCF_004348235.1 Phoca vitulina | reverse complement strand
GCCTGAGAAACTGTGGATTATATAGCATACCTATGGACTCCATGGGACAATGGAGCCCTGCAAATAGATAATTAATGCCTCCTGGGTGGCTCAGCTGGATAAGCATCTGCCTTTGACTCAGGTCGTGGCCCTGGGGTCCTGGGATCAAGCCCCATGTCAAGTTCCCTGCTCAGCAGGGTGTCTGCTTCTCTCTCTTCCTCTGCTGCTCCACCTACCTGTACTCTTGTGTGTGCTCTCTCTCTCTCAAATAAATAAGTAAAATCTTTTAAAAAATAGATAATTAAGAAAGAAGTGGCTGCAATCTTGAAGAGCAACAATGGACAGACATAGGAAGCAGGAAGATGATCCCCAGGTAAAGTAGGAGAGAGAGACCAGGAATTCTGAAATATTTCTGCCCCCTTTTGGTGCCTTCACTGGGCACCGTTCAGTGGGGTCATGCTATTATCCCTGTTTACAGATGTAGAAACTGATACTCAGTGACTGCATTGGGTTTCCAACAGCTACTGATCACAAGAACAAATTGTAAATAAGCAAACATGAAGAGAGACTGAAAAGTCTGTGCTCAACAACACCAGTATTCAATGCTTGCCCTTCCCTGATAAGGGTCCCTACAGGAAATAGTGAGACCCAGGCTGCAACAGCAAACTGGTTAAAATTCTGTCCCTAACTCCATGGCGATCTGCACAGCAGCTTCCCTGTGGGTCTTCCAGAACAAAGACTCCACCTCATCTCAGCAGGGAAGACAGATGCTAGTCAAGATGATAGTAAGGGTATTGTATGGGATTGCCTCCATATGTTCCCCAGCAGAGAAGTACACAGAATACACACAAACAAGGAAGATTCCTGTCATCTGACAATCTGGACAATTTTATTCTCTCACCTAAAGACAAAGCTTTTCTTATTTTACTTGGAAATCAGGCCTCTGTGGGAACTAATGTGGTTTCATCCTTCTCCAAAATGCATGCTCAGCTATGATGATTTCATAACTAAGTCTAATATGAGCATCCACCTGCCCTATTCACCTGAGGATCTGCTCCAGCTGGTTGGAATCTATCCTAACAGTGACAGGCTAGTCAATGCTGGGGACTAAAATGCAGCTGGCACCAGACCAATACAGATGGCCTTGTCTGCAAGGGGAAGTAATAGAGGCATGAATTTTGCTCCCCATCCTTCCCCAGAAGGAACACCTGACACGAGGAGACTCACATCCTCAGAGTTGTACAGAAGGTGTGAAGGAAGACACTGTGTCAAACACCCCATGGCTCTCATCTACTCCTTCCTGTACTAACATGCTCATCATGTACTTTCCATACTCTACTCTAAATATGTGGGATAAAAATATAACTAAGACCCAGACATCATTCCGGTTGAAGATAGAGGAATCTAACATAATTATAGCACAGCCAAGGAAAAGTAACTGCTTCCTCCTCAACAGTGAAGGATTTATCTGCTTTCTCAGTCTCCCTAGCTACTGGTCAAAACTGAATCTCAAATACCATTCAGGGAAGCCTTAGGCTCAGATATCAGTGTAGGTGGACAGGTTGGCAGAAACTCAGTGATGCAAGGAGCCCTGGCTGTCTAATAGTTCCATCTCTTTGTATCGTGAGCCTACATGGCGCCCCTTCTCAGAAGCTGGGCCTGATTTCTACTGGCCAAGAGAACTGCTCACAGTAGGAGAGCCAGTGTTGTTCTGGAATGATTTGTGCATCACATTCAAATTTCACAGGTCACAATCTCAAGTGTGCAAAAATGAAAGGAGGATTATTGTTCCTAAGCTGTCAAGCTCCTATTCTTCTCAGTAAGGCCAAACTTGATCTTGCCAATTCTGGATAACCAGGTGGTATCTAAGTGTTGGTGGCTGGGCCCTGTGGTTGGTGTGGCAGTGGTGAGGTAAGTGACATTCCTGCCATTGGAGGAGGTGGGCCCCTCTCCCATTGTCATTCGATATTGGATGGTCTCTATACCTGCTGCATTCAGTCCATGGGCCAAGCACTAAATATTAAAAAGTCAAAATCCTTGCATTATGAACCTGACACTCTAAAGGGATGAGAGACACTAAACAAATAACCACACAACTATGGAGCTATAAATCAAGACCTGCTATAGGGGCACCTGGGTGGCTTAGTCGGCTAAGCCTCTGCTCAGGTCATGATTCCAGAATCCCGGGATCGAGTCCTGGGATGGAGCCCTGCATCTGCTCAGCAGGGAGTCTGCTTCTCCCTCTGCCCTCACCCCGCTTGTGCTCTCTCTCTTGCTCTCTCTCAAATAAAATCTTAAAAAAAAAATCTATAAAGTAATGGTTTTGGTATATCTGGTGACTTTGCCCAGCCAGATAGCTGACCCTCACAAGCCCTTTAGAAATGTTCACTCAATATGAACTCATAAACAGTTCAACTGGTGGCTAAGAGAGGACAAGAGTTATAGAGTAACCCCAAATGATGCAATGTAGTTTCTTTTAGCAGGAGGAGGAGACATAAGTTCAAGTTTTAGTTCAAACATATGTAAAGGTTTGGAGTTTGCTGGATGTGGACTGCTTACTTTTTTATTTCTTATGGATTATGCTTAAATGGCTCTTTCTACCTCTTGCTCTATGGGGAGGCACTAAGGTTATACATGATCAGAGACTTCATCGTGGATTCTAATTGGAGCCTGCCATGTCTGTCCAGCAGTGTAAATACATGGTGGGGAGCAGGACCATGACACCTCACTTCTCCCCACTCCCCTAGGACTTAAACCACCCATAGGATGAGAATGCACTTCTCCTCCTCCTCCTAGTGGGCAGAATTTGTCTCTAAACAATTCCCCAAGTAGAGTGCCTTGTGGGTCAATAATAGCTAAAACCCAAAAGAACCAACCACAGGAGTAAGGAGAGCTCATTCTCTCTTTACCAATACAGTGTTTTTATAAAATTCAGTTAGGATTTCTAGGCAGAGCCGGGACCAGAGAGGAGAGTGAAACATTTCACTTGAGGGCAAAATTGCCAAAATCTCAGTAATCATATAAATGATATACTTTATTTGAATATAATATTTTAAAAAGTCAATATTAAAACAATAAGGGATAAAATATCAAAATTTTAAATAAAAAACCCTCTTACACTTTTGGTGGGAATGCAAGTTGGTACAGCCACTCTGGAAAACAGTATGGAGGTTCCTCAAGCTGTTAAAAATAGAGCTACCCTACAACACAGAAATTACACTACTAGAAATTTACCCCAAAGATACAGATGTAGTGAAAAGAAGGGGCACATGCACCCCAATGTTCATAGCAGCAATGTCCACAATAGCCAAACTGTGAAAGAAACCAAGATGCCCTTCAACAGATGAATGGATACAGAAGATGTGGTCCATATATACAATGGAATATTACCTGGCCATCAGAAAGGATGAATACCCATCATTTGCTTTGACATGGATGGAACTAGAGGTGATTATGCTAAGTGAAATAAGTGAAGCAGAGAAATACATTTATCATATGGTTTCACTCATATGTGGAACATTACAAATAGCATGGAGGACCACAGGGGAAGGGAGGGAAAACTGAATGGGAAGAAGTCAGAGAGGAAGACAAACCATGAGAGACTCTGGACTCTGGGAAACAAAATGAGGGTTACAGAAGGGAGGGGGGTGGGGGATGGGATAACTGGGTGATGGGTATTAAGGAGGGCACGTGTTGTGATGAGCAGTGGGTGTTATATGCAACTAATGAATCACTGAACACTACATCAAAAACTTATGATGTACTATATGCTGGCTAACTAAACATAATTAAAAAAACTAAATAAATAAACTAAAAAATAAATAAATAAAGACACAAAGTCTCTGACCATTTACAACCTCTCTCTCTCTTTCTCTCTCTCTCTCTCTCTCTCTCTCTATATATATATATATATAGATAGATAGATAGATAGATAGATAGATATGTAATTTGCTACAAAAAACAATGGGAAGGAGAAAACTAGAGAATAATTCCAGGAGTTCCATCATTTGACTAACAGGGGTTTCCAAAGAAAGAATAGAAAAAAATGAGACACATGGGGCACCTGGGTGACTTGGTTGGTTAACTGTCAGACTTGATTTTGGCTTAGGTCATGATCTCAGGGTTGTGAGATCGAGCCCTGCATCAGGCTCCACACTGGGCATGGACCCTGCTTGGGATTATCTCTCTCCCTCCCTCTGGCCCTCCCCCCACCACTCACATGTGCGCTCTCTCTCTCTCAAAAACAAACAAACAAACAAACAAACAAACAAAAAATTAAAACTGAGAGAAATAATACAAAAAAATTTCCCAGGACTGAAGAACAACGGTCTCCAGAGTGAAAAGCCAATACACTGCACTGTCCAATATACAGCCCCTGGACACACATATGGCAAGTTATATTTAAATATACATTTATTAAAAATAGATAAAATTAGAAATGGAATTCCTCAGCCACACCAGCCACATTTCAAGTGTGTGATAGTCTCATGTGGCTGGAGGCAACCATATTGCACAACACAGATACAGAACATTTGCATCACAGCAGAAAGGTCTCTTGCGGGCACCTGGGTGGCAGAGTCAGTTGAGTGTCTGACTCTTGGTTTCAGCTCAGTCATGATCTCAGGGTCATGATCTCAGGGTCAAGCTCTGCACTCAGCAGACTTCTGCTATGAATGAGATGCCATCTAAACTGGATACCCTGACAGCCAGGGTAAATGAGGCAGAAGAATGAATTAGTGAGCTAGAAGATAAGATGCGAGAAAAGAAGGAAGTTGAGGAGGCCTGGGATAAACAGCTAAAAGCCCATGAGATCAGACTAAGAGAGATCAATGATGCCATGAAACATTCCAATGTCAGAATTATTGGGATCCCTAAGGGGGTGGAGAGAGAGAGAGGACTAGAAGGTACATTTGAGCAAATCGTAGCTGAGAACTACACTAATCTGGGGAAGGAAACAAGCATTCATGTCCAAGAGGCAGAGAGGACCCCTCCCAAGATCAGTGAGAATAGACCAATGCCCCAGCATATAATAGTAAAACTTGCAAATCTTAGAGCCAAGGAAGCTATCCTGAGACCTGCTGGGGGAAGAGATTTACATACAGAGGGAGGAACATCAGAATAACATCAGACCTGTCCACAGAGACCTGGCAAGCCAGAAAGGACTGGCAAGACATATTCAGGGTACTAAATGAGAAGAACATGCAGCCAAGGATACTTTATCCAGCAAGGCTGTCATTCAGAATTGACAGAGAGACAAGGAGCTTCCAGGACTGGCAGAAACTGAAAATATATGTGACCACCAAGCTGGCTATGCAAGAAATATTGAGGGAGATTCTATAAAAGAAGAAAGACCCCAAGAGTAATATACACCAGAAATTTACAGAGACAATCTATAGAAAGAGGGACTTCACAGGCAACATGGTGGCACTAAAATCATATCTTTCAATAGTCACTCTCAATATGAACGGCCTAAATGCTCCCATGAAATGGCACAGGGTTGCAGATTGGAGAGGAAGACATGACCCATCCATATGCTGTCTACAAGAGACTCACATGCAAGAGAACCTAAAGATGCATCCAGACTGAAAGTGAGGGGATGGAGAACATTTTTCATGCCAACAGACCTCAAAAGAAAGCTGGGGTAGCAATTCTCATATCAGACAAATTAGATTTTAAACTAAAGACTGTAGTAAGAGGTACAGAGGGACACTATATCATTCTTAAAGGGTCTATCCAACAAGAAGATCTAACAATTGTAAATATCGATGCCCCCAACATGGGAGCAGACCACTACGTAAGCCAACTGTTAGCCAAAATAGACATATTGATAATAATACTTTAATAGTAGGAGACCTCAACACTCTACTCTCAGCAATAGACAGATCATCTAAGCAGAAGATCAACAAAGAAACAAGAGCTTTGAATGACACACTGGACCAGATGGGCTTTGTAGATATATACAGAACATTCCACCCTAAAACAACAGAATACTCATTCTCCTCGAACGCACCTGGAACTTTCTCCAGAATAGACCACATACTGGGCTACAAATCAGGTCTCAGCAGATACCAAAAGATTAAGATTATCCCCTGAATATTCTCAGACCACAATGCTTTGAAAGTAGAACTCAATCACAAGAAAAAATTTGGAAGGAATTCAAACACTTGGAAGCTAAAGACCATCCTGCTTAAAAATGTTTGGGTCAACCAGGAAATTAAAGAAGAACTTAAACAATTCATGGAAACCAAGGAGAATGAAAACACATTGGTCCAAAACCTATGGGATACTGCAAAGGCGGTCCTAAGGGGGAAATACATAGCCATCCAAGCCTCACTCAAAAAAATAGAAAAACCTTGAAAACACAAGCTAACTTTACACCTTAAAGAACTGGAGAAAGAACGACAAATAAAGCCTAAGCCAAGCAGGAGAAGAGAAATAATAAAGATTAGAGCAGAGATCAGTGAATTAGAAACAAGAAATACAGTAGAGCAGGTCAATGAAACTAGAAGCTGGTTCTTTGAAAGAATTAATAAGATCGATAAACCACTGGCCAGACTTATCCAAAAGAAAAGAGAAAGGACCCAAATTAATAAAATTATGAGTGAAAGGGGAGAGATCGCAACTAACACCAAGGAAATAGAAACAATTATTAGAAATTATTATCAACAATTATATGCCAATAAATTAAGCAACCTGGAAGAAATGGATGCCTTCCTGGAAACCTATAAACTTCCAAGACTGAAACAAGAAGTAATTGACAATCTGAATAGACCAATAACCAGTAACAAGAGTGAAGCAGTGATCAAAAACCTCCCAAAAAACAAGAGTCCAGGGCCTGACAGATTCCCAGGGGAATTCTACCAAACATTCAAAGAAGAAATAATACCTTTTCTTCTGAAGCTGTTTCAAAAAACAGAAACAGAAGGGAAACTTCCAAACTCCTTCTATGAGGCCAGCACTATCTTGATCCCAAAACCAGGCAAAGACCCCATCAAAAAGGAGAATTAAGACCAATATCCCTGATGAATATGGATGCCAAAATAGTCAACAAGATCCCAGCCAAGAGGATCCAACAGTACATTAAATAAAAGGATTATCCATCACAACCAGGTGGGATTTATTCCTGGGATGCAAGGGTGGTTCAACATTTGCAAATCAATCAATGTGATAGAACACATTAATGAGAGAAGAGACAAGAACCATATGATCCTCTCAATTGATGCAGAAAAAGCATTTGACAAAATACTGCATTCTTTCCTGATTAAAACTCTTCAGAGTGTAAGGGTAAAAGGAACATTCTTCAAAATCATAAAAACCATCTATGAAAAGCCCACAGCAAATATCATTCTGAATGGGGAAAAGATCAGGAACACGACGAGGATTTCTTTTTTTTTTTTTTAATTATGTTATGTTAGTCACCATACATTACATCATTAGTTTTTGATGTAGTGTTCCATGATTCCTTGTTTACGTATAACACCCAGTACTCCATGCAATATGTGCCCTGCTTAATATCCATCACCAGGCTAACCCATCCCCCCATCCCCTCCCCTCTAAAACCCTCAATTTGTTTCTCAGAGTCCATAGTCTCTCATGGTTTTTCTCCCCCTCCGATTTCCCCCCCTTCATTTTTCCCTTCCTACTATCCTCCTCCCCTCCTCCTCCTCCTCCTCCTTTCTTCTTCTTCTTCTTCTTCTTCTTCTTCTTCTTCTTCTTCTTCTTCTTCCTTCTTCTGCTTCTGCTTCTTCTCTTCTTCTTCTTCTTCTTCTTCTTCTTCTGCTTCTGCTTCTGCTTCTGCATCTGCTTCTTCTGCTTCTTCTTCTTCTTCTTCTGCTTCTTCTTCTGCTTCTTCTGCTTCTTCTTCTGCTTCTTCTGCTTCTGTTTCTTCTGCTTCTGCTTCTTCTTCTTCTGCTTCTTCTTCTTCTTCTTCTTCTTCTGCTTCTTCTTCTTCTTTCTGCTTCTGCTTCTTCTGCTTCTTCTTCTTCTTCTTCTGCTTCTTCTTCTGCTTCTTCTGCTTCTGTTTCTTCTGCTTCTGCTTCTTCTTCTTCTGCTTCTTCTTCTTCTGCTTCTTCTTCTTCTTCTTCTTCTTCTTCTTCTTCTTCTGCTTCTTCTTCTTCTTCTTTCTGCTTCTGCTTCTGCTTCTGCTTCTTCTCCTTCTCCTTCCCCTCCTCCTCCTCCTCCTCCTTCTTCTTTTTTTTGACATATAATGTATTATTTGTTTCAGAGGTACAGGTCTGTGATTCATCAGTCTTACACAATTCACAGCACTCACCATAGCACCTACCCTTCCCAATGTCCATCACCCAGCCACCCAATCCCTCCCACCCCCTACCACTCCAGCAACCCTCAATTTGTTTCCTGAGATTAAGAGTCTCTTATGGTTTGTCTCCCTCTCTGGTTTCATCTTGTTTCATTTATTCCTCCCTTCCCCTATGATCCTCTGCCTTGTTTCTCAAATTCCTCATATCAGTGAGATCATATGATACTTGTCTTTCTCTGATTGACTTACTTCACTTAGCATAATACCCTCTAGTTCCATCCACGTCATTGCAAATGGCAAGATTTCATTTTTTTGATGGCTGCATAATATTCTATTGTATATATATATACCACATCTTTATCCATTCATCTGTTGATGGACATCTTGGCTCTTTCCATAGTTTGGCTATTGTGAACATTGCTGCTATAAACATTGGGGTGCACGTAACCCTTCAGATCACTACATTTGTATCTTCGGGGAAATACCCAGTAGTGCAATTCCTGGGTTGTACGGTAGCTCTATTTTCAACTTTTTGCGGAACCTCCATACTGTTTTCCAGAGTGACTGCACCAGCTTGTATTCCCACCAACAGTGTAGGAGGGTTCCCCTTTCTCCACATCCCCGCCAACATCTGTCGTTTCCTGACTTGTTAATTTTAGCCATTCTGACTGGTGTGAGGTGGTATCTCATTGAGGTTTTGGATTTCCCTGATGCCGAGTGATGTTGAGCACTTTTTCATGTGTCTGTTGGCCATTTGGATGTCTTCTTTGCAGAAATGTCTGTTCATGTCTTCTGCCCATTTCTTGATTGGATTAGTTGTTCTGTGGGGTGTTGAGTTTGATAAGTTCTTTATAGATTTTGGATACTAGCCATTTATCTGATATGTCATTTGTAAATATCTTCTCCCATCCTGTCGGTTGTCTTTTGGTTTTGTTGACTGTTTCCTTTGCTGTGCAAAAGCTTTTTATCTTGATGAAGTCCCAATAGTTCATTTTTGCCCTTGCTTCCCTTGCCTTTGGCGATGTGTCTAGGAAGAAGTTGTGTGGCTGAGGTCGAAGAGGTTGCTGCCTGTGTTCTCCTCAAGGATTTTGATGGATTCCTGTTTCACATTTAGGTCTTTCATCCATTTGGAGTCTATTTTTGTTTGTGGTGTAAGGAAATGGTCCAGTTTCATTCTTCTGCATGGGGCTGTCAATTTTCCCAACACCATTTGTTGAAGCGATTGTCTTTTTTCCACTGGACATTTTTTCCTGCTTTGTTGAAGATTAGTTGACCATAGAGTTGAGGGTCCATTTCTGGGCTCTCTATTCTGTTCCATTGATCTATGTGTTTGTTTTTGTGCCAGTACCATACTGTCTTGATGATTATAGCTTTGTAATAGAGCTTGAAGTCTGGAATTGTGATGCCACCAGCTTTGCCTTTCTTTTTCAACATTCCTCTGGCTATTCGGGGTCTTTTCTGCTTCCATCAAATTTTAGGATTATTTGTTCCATTTCATTGAGAAAAGTTGATGGTATTTTGATAGGGATCGCTTTAAATGTGTAGATTGCTCTAGGTAGCATAGACATTTTCACAATATTTGTTCTTCCAATCCATGAGCATGGAACGTTTTTCCATTTCTTTGTATGATGAGGATTTCTTATTATCATAAAACAACTTCTTGGTCTCATTTAGGTAACGAGCATCTCTGAGTTCAGTCTCTCTGATCCTCACCTGCCATTTCCCTTTCCCTGCTCCTCCCAGAATGAGCTCAGGATGTCTGGGGATGTGACTTCTGGGCTGGGAAAGTGGGCCTCAGACCCTCTCTCTGCCCTGGACCTTACAAGTGACACCTGCTCTCTGCCCTGGTTCTACAGAGGTCCTTGATGGTCTGTGGCTGTGTTCATGGCTCTATAAGGACTGGGAATTGCCCCTACTGACCTGGGCCTTTCTCACTGGTCCCCGGGTCCCAGCCTCACCGTCCCCCCAACTTTGCTGAGAGTGTACGGTCACTGCTGTGTGTTCTCTAGCCCACCTCTGACAGGCATGTGCAGGCCCACTACTATCATCCCTGCATCACAGATGGGGAAACTGAGGCCCTTAGGGCTGAATAACTAGATCCCCCATCTCTTTTTGGCACAGGTGGTTTGGGATCCAGGCAGAGTCCACCCCTCAACCAGCACAGCCTAGTGGTGGCAGTAATATTCAGCCTTCCAACAGAGCAATTGCTGGGACCCTACCTCTCTACATATGTGTATACCTACCCCACACACACACTCCCTTGTACCCAAACCCCTGTACACACAAACACACATGCCCCCATGTACACACATCCTGTACACACAAACACACAACTTCTAGACACACACACTCCCCTGTACATTCAAACACATATCTAAACACACACACCCTTGTACAGAAACAGACACACACACACACACACACCCCTAGACACACACACCCCTGGACACAGACACACCACCACCACCACTTCCCTCCCTGCCTGGCAAGCCCAGCTGACAGTCAACCTCCGGAGAGTCTGCTGAGTTCCCTGCTGTAGCATCCAAGATAGCCCAGCTCCCCTGTCTCTGGATTAGTTATTACTCTGTAACAAATTACCCTAGAACACAGTGGCATAAAACAATGATTTTATTATCTCAGAATCTGTGAGTGAGCAATTCAGAAGTGACTCAGCTGAGTGGCTCTGACCTTACTCTCATGAGGCTGTGGCCAAACTACTGGCTGGGGCTGCCATCATCTGCACGCTGGACTGAGCTGGAAGCTACATCACAGGTAGCTCACTCGTGGACCTGGCAGGTCAGCACCAACTGTAGCAGGAGGTCTCAGGTGCATGCCATGTGGCCACTTAACTGTCTTCACAACATAGCAGCCGACTTCCCCCAGTCAAGTGACCAAGAGGGGCAAGGTGGAGGCATCTTTTTCTCTTATGACTCGGCTGAGAGTCACACACCGACATGTCCACAATATCCTCCTGGCTTCTCAGGCCAGCCCTGTTCATGGGGTGGAGACTACACACCAGGAGGAGAGACACTGGGGTGCTCTTCAAAGTTGGCTACCCCTCCAGCTACAGCATGCTAGGGGCACAAAGCCTTGGTGTCAAGGAGGCCCAGCATGTGACAGGTTTCAATAAAATCAGTCCTCTCCCTTCTTCCATTTTGTCCTGATCCATGGGACTCCAAGACACCTACTTGGACACCAACTTCTTAGACACCAACAATCCTTTCTCTGCGCTCACCCACAACCACACTGCTGCCTCCTTGATTCACAGGAACTGAAAGCTGATGGCTTCCTCCAGTTTACCCCAATTGTCACCTCTCTTCTGACTCCACTGAAGTGAAAGAGGGGTATTGCAATGATTTAATGTGGCATGACAGACCACCCAAAAGGATTGGACAATCTTTTATTTTACCTATGAAATAATGGACTGGACTCAGCTGGCCAGCCCTTGCTGGGAGTCTCATGTGGATGCAGACAGGCTGAGGCTGGGATCATCCTGAAGGCTCTCTTCATATGCCTGGGTTGGAGACACTCAAACAGCTGGGCTTGGAATGCCTGGGGCTCCTGAGGCTCTTCTGCCTTTGTAGATACATATGATGATAGATAGATAGATAGATAGATAGATAGATAGATAGATAGATAATAGATAGATATAGATATCGATATAGATGACAGGTAGTTAAATAGGTAAATATGATTAGATGATAAAGAGATAGAGACAGGTAAGTAGATGATAAATAGAATCCTATACACTTACATACAAACTTACAGTACAACACTTACAAACAAGAATTTGCATCTTCAAACAAGATTCCACAGAGAGGGCAATTCTTGGCTAAAAGAAGTGAATATGGAAGTTCACATACCCAACAGGGCCTTCCAGCCCCATGGACAGTCACCTACTCTGCAGAAGCCAGTCTGTCACAGGAGAGGAAACAAACCCCTGAGTTAGCTAGTTTTGACTCGACATTTCTCTGGTCCTGCCTATGTTTGACCCCCAAAGATTTAAGCAGCTCTCATCCGAGGTTTTCATGCATCCTGGACACTGCACAGCCTGGACATGACCAGACACACTGAGCAGAACTCTGGCACCAGAAAAACAATTCTAAGACAGGGCTGGAGAGAGCCCATCTGAACGCAGTGGAGCTTTTACTGCAGTGCATCCCTGCCCCCAAGACTGCCCACTCCTAGTTGTGATGACTATGAACCATAAAACTAAAAACTGCCCGTTGTTTTATCAGCCAAAAGGGGGGGTTAATCAGGAATAAATGAGAATTGCAATCCAGAACAAACAGGCTGCAGCAACCATAGCCAAGTCTAAAGAACAAAGGGGAGGTATGTTTTTCAGGAGAAAAGGGGAAGCTGGGAAGGCTGTTACAAACTGGAGCCCATTGGAGAACCCGGGAGTGAGAAGTGTGGTGGCTTCTCATTGGCAGAGCTCTTCTTGGGGAGAAGATGTGGTGGATTGTGGTGACAAGGAGATCCCTTCTTCCTCCAGCTGGGATAGTAAGGTAGAGCCAGGTCAAATCCCTGTGAGGTCAAGTCCATCACTTCCTGTTGGGTCTGGCTGGTAGGGCGTGAGGGCGCCCCCTCCTGAAACCTCCCCACTCCATCTCAGTGAGGTTCACATATTGATTATCATCTGACAAAGGCCCTTCTAGAAGGGAGATGTTTATATTGTTCTTGGAAAATTCCTGGACAACATCAGCTGAGACATTAATATCTTCATAGTTAAACCTTTGTGAAAGATGTCTGCAATTACTTTCTCAAATGGCAGATTGAAGCTGGACTCGACAGGGATGGAACCCAAATGTCCAAACGAACGTGGCCTCCTGAGGACAGAGGATAATACAGCTATGAAAGTAATAGCTGACATTGATTACGTGCTCGCTGCATGCTCCGAGGTCTGTGTCCTAAACACCTCACACATACATCATCTGGTTTCATTGTCATGTCAGATAGGCACTGGCATTATGCCCCTATTTTACACAACCTGAGGCACTAAGTACCAAGGCGGGAAGCGTTAACTAATTAGCTCGAGGTCCCACGTAGAGGAGGAAGGTACCAGACTCCTGTCGCTGGGCAGCATACTCATCCCCCAGTTGCTGGCAGTATTCACTCTTACAAGCTCACAGCTGCCCCACTCTCTGGAGAATCACTCTTGGCCAAACTGAATCCACTTCACCTAGGAGTTTGTGCCTCCTGGGGTTGGGAGGGCAGTCTATGACCCACTGATGGGGTACAAAATGCCAGCCCCTGCTGCACAGTCATATCCACTCTGTAATACAATTCTGGCTCCAGAGCTCCCCATGAGATCGGGCTACCCTGACCACAGCTTTGCTCAGCTTGTCCTCTTGCCCTACCCAGCTCCCCTCAATCCTTTCTCCTGAGAGCACTCTCGCAGCAGACCATTTGCTCCAGAGCCCCCACCTCAGGCTCTACTTTTAGGGACCTGACCTGAGACAATGACAAAGCCCAAGCTAATTTGTGCACAGTGGCATTCAGCTAAGGGGCATACCGGTGCTGAAATGTGGCCCAAGTTCTGTGGGTCCAGCTATGCAAAGGGAACACCTTTTCCTCATTTACCCAAAGCTGCTGATTGATCTAGACTCAGCCTTAGACTGAGCTGGGATTCAAACCACAGGAACTCTAGCTTCAGAGCACCCCATCTCTCAATCACTGTGTGGTGCTGCCTCATTGTATTAAATAATACAAGTCAGACTAAGGCAAGGGACGGGAGATCTGTGTAGGCTCAAGCTGTTTTTGTGACCCACTTCTCCCCAAAACAATCACAACTTTCTAGAAGGGTCTCTTCCAAGAACTATGTTACTGACACATCCCAGAGTAAATGCTGACCTGCTATTTTTCATAATCCCCTGTAACTCCTACAAAGACATTCTCCCACAAAGTCAGGAAGTGGACACTGACACATTACTCCAAGTAACAATCAGAGCCCTCAGTTCCCCCAACTGTCCCCACAATGTCCTTTATAGCAGAAGGACCCCACTCACACATTGAGGTTACCTGTCACCCCTCCTTTGTCTCTTTACTTCAGTCTGGACCACTTCTTTAGTTTGTCTTTGGCTTTTGTTAAAAAACAAAATTCCAGCAACTCAAGTTGAACATCTAATTGGCTTTATTAAGTGATTCATGAATCGGCACCATCCCACCTGCCAGGTAGACAGATGCTCCCAGGAGGTGTACAAAATGCAGGGTTTTCTAGGGAGGAGGGTGGGGCAGGAAGAACACAGAGGGAAAAGAAAGCATTGCTTCAGGCCAGGACACCTTCATTCTGGGGGATGGACTTGCAGGGTTTCTATCCTGCAGATAACTCATTAGTGCCAACAGGGAATTTCAAACGACCTTTAAATGGTCATCTTCCTGGGATCCTTTTTTTTTATTTTTTATTTTTGTAGACTTTAATTATACATATATTATAAACACCCAAAAGACACTGTTACTGTCTTAATCACTCAACATTCATTGGATTTACCTACACAGTTCCTCTTTTCATCATTTCAATCTTTCCATCTAGGTTTTTCTTCTACCTGAACAATTCTCTCCAGTATTTCACTTAGATCTGGCAATAAATACTTTTTGTTTGCTTGATTTATTTTGGGTTTTTTCTATTTTTTATAATCATTTATTTTATTTTATTTTATTTTATTATGTTATGTTAATCACCATACATTACATCATTAGTTTTTGATGTAGTATTCCATGATTCCTGAGATATTCAATCGAGGTAATTAGGCATTGTTTGCTGTGTGGTGGGGTTGGGGGGGCAAGTGACTCCAATCCTGGCTTGTTTTTTTCTTTTTATCATTTTCAGGACTGTGACTTTGTAGAAGATTACACACCAGTTACAGATTAGGAGTAGATAGTCCTTTATTTTGGTTTGTCTGACAATTCTTGGGATTTCTTTTCAGGTTTGCCTCCTTGGCAAGAATACCCCGAGGTGACGCTGGGTTCCTTTCACCACATCCTGTCAGGTGATGCTCCATCACTTCCTCCTGTTCCCGATGAGGCTCACTGGTCTGCCAGGTCTCCGCTCTGTGAGCTGCTCTTTCCTCAGTAACTCATGGCTGTCTCAGCTGTAGTACTTTAAAACTGTGTGAGTGTCCTCTTCAATTATAATCTATCCCTGTATTTCTTTCCACATGTATGTACTCGATTTTCCAGTTTTATTCAATGGGTTATAATCTCTTCCTATCGTTAGTGACCATGATGCCCAAATCGTGCCTGA
>NW_022590376.1:0-15490 GCF_004348235.1 Phoca vitulina | reverse complement strand
TACCAAACATTTCAAGAAGAATTAATACCTATTCTTCTGAAACTGTTGGAAATGGAAGGAAAACTTCCAAACTCGTACAAAGACCCCATCAAAAAGGAGAATTACAGACCAATATCCTTGATGAACATAGATACAAAAATTCTCACCAAAATACTAGCCAATAGGATCCAACAGTATATTAGAAGGATTATTCACCAGACCAAGTGGGATTTACCCCTGGGCTGCAAGATTGGTTCAACATCTAGAACCAATCAATGTGATACAATACATTAATAAAAGAACAAGAACCATATGATCCTCTCAATAGATGCAGAAAAAGCATTTGACAAAGTACAGCATCCTTTCTTGATCAAAACTCTTCAGAGTATAGGCATAGAGGGTACATACCTCAATATCATAAAAGCCATCTATGAAAAACCCACAGTGAATATCATTCTCAATGGGGAAAAATTGAGAGCTTTCCCCCTAAGGTCAGGAATACGGCAGGGATGTCCACTATCACCACTGCTATTCAACATAGTATTAGAAGTCCTAGCCACAGCAATCAGACAACAGAAAGAAATAAAAGGCATCCAGATCAGCAAAGAAGAAGTCAAACTCTCACTCTTTGCAGATGATATGATAGTTTATGTGGAAAACCCAAGAGACTCCACCTCAAAACTGCTAGAACTCATACAGGAATTCAGTAAAGTGGCAGGGTATAAAATCAATGCACAGAAATCAGTGGCATTCCTATACACCAACAACGAGACAGAAGAAAGAGAAATTAAGGAGTTGATCCCATTTACAATTGCACCCAAAACCATAAGATCCCTAGGAATAAATCTAACCAAAGAGGCAAAGGATCTGTACTCAGAAAACTATAAAATACTCATGAAAGAAATTGAGGAAGACACAAAGAAATGGAAAAACGTTCCATGCTCATGGATTCGAAGAACAAATATTGTGAAGATGTCAATGCTACCTAGAGCAATCTACACATTCGATGCAATCCCCATCAAAATACCATCCACTTTTTTCAAAGAAATGGAACAAATAATCCTAAAATTTGTATGGAACCAGAAAAGACCTCGAATAGCCAGAGGAATGTTGAAAAAGAAAGAAAGCTGGTGGCATCACAATTCCGGACTTCAAGCTCTATTACAAAGCTGTAATCATCAAGACAGTATGGTACTGGCACAAAAACAGACACATAGATCAATGGAACAGAATAGAGAGCCCAGAAATGGACCCTCAACTCTATGGTCAACTCATCTTTGACAAAGCAGGAAAGAATGTCCAATGGAAAAAGACAGTCTTTTTAACAAATAGTGTTGGGAAAACTGGACAGCCACATGCAGAAGAATGAAAGTGGACCATTTCCTTACACCACACACAAAAATAGACTCCAAATGGTTGAAAGACCTCAATGTGAGACAGGAGTCCATCAACATCCTAAAGGAGAACACAGGCAGCAACCTCTTCGACCTCAGCTGCAGCAACTTCTTCTTAGACACATCGCCAAAGGCAAGGGAAGCAAGGGCAAAAATGAACTATTGGGACTTCATCAAGATAAAAAGCTTTTGCACAGCAAAAGAAACAGTCAGCAAAACCAAAAGATGACTGACAGAATGGGAGAAGATATTTGCAAATGACATATCAGATTAAGGGCTAGTATCCAATATCTGTAAAGAACTTCTTAAACTCAACACCCCAAAGAACAAATGATCTAATCAAGAAATGGGCAGAAGACATGAACAGACATTTTTCCAAAGAAGACATCCAAACGGCGAACAGACACGTGAAAAAGTGCTCAACATCACTCAGCATCAGGGAGATCCACATCAAAACCTCAGTGAGAGATTACCTCACACCAATCAGAATGGCTAAAATTAACAAGTCAGGAAATGATAGATGTTGGCGGGAATGCGGAGAAAGAGGAACCCTTCTACACTGTTGGTGGGAATGCAAGCTGGTGCAGCCACTCTGGAAAACAGTATGGAGGTTCTTCAAAAAGTTGAAAATAGAGCTACCATATGATCCAGCAATTGCACTACTGGGTATTTACCCCAAAGATACAAATGTAGGGATCTGAAGGGGTACGTACACCCCGATGTTTATAGCAGCAATGTCCACAATAGCCAAACTGTGGAAAGAGCCAAGATGTCCATCGACAGATGAATGGATAAAGAAGATGTGGTCTATATATACAATGGAATGTTATGCAGCCATCAGAAAGAATGATATCTTGCCATTTGGAAAGACGTGGATGGAACTGGTGGGTATTATGCTGAGCGAAATAAGTCGATCAGAGAAAGACATGTATCATATGATCTCACTGATATGAGGAATTCTTAATCTCAGGAAACAAACTGAGGGTTGCTGGAGTGGTGGGGGGTGGGAGGGGTTGGGTTGGTTGGGTGATAGACATTGGGGAGGGTATGTGCTATGGTGAGCGCTTGAATTGTGCAAGACTGTTGAATCAGAGATCTGTACCTCTGAAACAAATAATACATTATATGTTAAAAAAAAATAAGAAGATAGCAGGAGGGGAAGAATGAAGGGGGGGAAATCGGAGGGGGAGACGAATTATGAGATACTATGGACTCTGAGACACAAACTGAGGGTTCTAGAGGGGAGGGGTGTGGGTGGATGGGTTAACCTGGTGATGGGTATTAAAGAAGGCATGTTATGCATGGAGCACTGGGTGTTATATGCAAACAATGAATCATGGAACACTACATCAAAAAAAAAAAAAAAACAACCACTATTTGAGAAGTTGATAATTCTTTTTAATGTTTTCTTTCTGTGATAAAGGTCTCACTGATGTCTTCTATTCTTTTCTCAAGCCAGTGTGTATTCTTATGATTTTGGCTTTAAACTTTCCATCAGGCATGTTACTTATTGTCTGTTTTGCTTAGATCTCTGGCTATGGCCTTATACTGTTCTTTCTTTTAATACAAATTCTTCCATCTTGGAATTTTGTCTAACCCTTTCCTTCTTCTGTTTGTTAGAAAAGCCAGTTATGTCTCTTGTTCCTTCTTAAATGTGGCCTCTTTTCTCCCCTTAGTTGTGGTTTTCTGTCAGTTTTCCACTTGATTTCTGGGTTATTTAGGGTGATTTGGTAGTTATCTAGTGTTCATAGGACAGGACTAACCTAGGATCCTCTTACTCCACCTTTGTCTTTCTCCAATTCCTTGTAAATCCTCCTCAGGTTAGTCAGTGCTTGATGGGCATCAGGTAGTGGTAAGCTACAGTGTGGTTTAGAAATGTGTTCTTCAAACTTGCACTATCCATACAGAGAAGTTCCAATAGCTAAAGTGTAATCGCTGACATCAACTGGACCAAGTGTTGGTGCTTTTCCACAGCACATTTCTGATTCCACTTGGCAGCACCAGGTGGGTGGTGACACTCTCACTGCCATTTTGCATCTGAGTGAACCGAGTCTACAGATGAACTAACATGCTCAAGATATGACAGGGAGAGACTCAAATCCTCAAAGCTTTTGGTGTCTTTAATTAAAGATTTAAATGTGAGATTGAATCTGTAAAAATCTAGAAGAATACACAGGAGAAAAGGTCCTTGGCATTGGTCTTGGCAATTATATTATAGGTATAGTACCAAAAGCAAAGGCAACAAAAGCACAACTAAATAAATGTGACCATGTCAAAATATATTGTTTCTGCCTAGCAAAAAAAATATTGTATAAATGAACAGCAACCTACAGAATGGGAGACAATATTTGCAAGCTATATATTTGATAAGTGGTTAATATCTTAAATATATAAAGAACACGAACAAATCAATAACAAATAACAACACAATTATAAAATGGGCAAATCTCTGAATAGGTATTTTACCAGGAAGAAATACTAATGGACTAGTATATAAAGCTGTTTAATATCATTAGTCATAGAGGAAATGCAAATCAAAGTGACAACGAGACCTCTGTAAGACCTGCTAGGATGGCTGTTATCAAATAGAAAAGACATAAAAAGTGTTGATGTGGAGAATAGTATAAATTTTTACAATCAATATGGAAAACTTAATGGAGTTTTGTCAAAATATTAAAAATAGAACTACCAAATGATCCATAAATCCTCTGAATATAATCTTCTGAATATATATCCAAAGGAAATGAGATTACAGTCTCAAAAAGATATTTGTCAAAATATATTTGTTGTGGAATTATTCACAATATCAAGGTGTGAAAATAACCTAAATGCACATCAGTGGCCCTATAGATGTCAGATTTACATTTCTGACATATAACTAATATATGTATGTATGGCTAAACAACAGTCATATATATTAATATATTTTATATATTTATAATATTCATATATATTTATATACTCATATATAATATTTATACATCAATATTTAGTCATTAAAAATTCCAGAATCCTCTCATTTGTTCCAACATGGATAAACCTGGGACACATTATATTAAGGGAAATAAGTGAGACAGGAAACACAAATACTGTATGATCTCACTTTTATGTGAAATCTAAGAGTTAAACTCATAGAAATAAAAGAATAGTAGTTGCCAGGAACATGGGGAGAGAGGTAGTGGAGAAGCTTTGTTCTTAGTGGTTCCAGGATGTTGGGGTGTACCAAATCCCATCAGTGCCCCAAAGGCAGAGGAGGTAACTACATGCCTAATCTAACTCCTGGAGGATTACAAATTGCCTGCTTTTTTAGCTCCCAGATGAAGGTTTATTTGAATATTGACCTTTGGGTAGCATCTGGGAAAATCTGAACATTGATATAAAGTCTGTCCCCTTCCAGGGAGAAATTAAATGCTGTGTTTTTGCCTACTTGCTCTGTGCCTTTCTAAGGGAATATCCACCGGAAGTTCTTGTGCACCCATTTGAAGCAAGATCTTTGTTCTCTGTGATTTTGGGCACTCATAAATTCTGAGTCCTACCAATGCCCAGAGGATATCATAAAGAAGCCAGTCTCCTGATTTTTAGCCCTTTTTAAAGGATGGGGTGATAGATGAGCAAACAAACTTCACCAAGGAGAAACTGGGGACTTGGTTTTATTACTGCAGTGAGCTGGGAGAAGAAGTGGGTGCCCAGACACCCGCTCAGGCTTCTGGAAGACCACTGATTAACTTACCTGTCAGCCTCCAGATGAGGGCTAATTAGAAGACCTCAGCCCTCAGATCCTTAGGCAGCAGCTAGAAAAAATTGTGGAATCCCACAATCACTTCCCATTGTATTTGTATATTAAATTACCACATTGCACACCTAAAAATTATACATCATGTTGTACAATCTAAAATATATATTTTTATTTTTTTATCATACCTCAATAAAGCTGGATATAAAATCAAACAAATTTTAAAGACCTGCAAAAAAGAAAAAAAAAAGAATAAGAGACATTTGTCTATAAGAATTCAGACCTGGGGCACCTGGATCGCTCAGTCGCTTAAGCGGCTGCCTTCAGCTCAGGTGATGGTCCCAGGGTCCTGGGATCGAGTCCCACGTCCAGCTGCCTGCTTAGTGGAGAGCCTGCTTCTCCCCTCTCCCTCTGCCTGCCACTCTGCCTACCTGTGCTCTCTATCTCTCTGTCAAATAAATAAATAAAATCTTTAAAAAAAAAAAAGAATTCAGACCTGATTCACTATATGATTTGAGAGTTGGAAGACATCATTTTATATTGTGTGAGCTAGTTTCCCAGATGTCCACCAATACTTCGCTTCTTGGTATTTAAAATCTGTATAGTCCCCTCCCTCATTATACCAGAGTTAGTATATGTTATCGATATAATGAGATAGATATCATGGTATATCTCTTTTCATTTTAAGTTATAAAAGACTGTGAAATCCATTTTGCATCTTCTCTGTCTCCTCATTTAGACCACTCACTTGAAAAGCCAGCTGCCATGTTGTGACCAGTCCTATTGATAGACCCACGTGCCTAGGAACTGAGACCAATAAGCAACAGACAGCAAGGAACTAAGTCCTTCCATCAACAATCATGCAAAATTAGTTTGTAGTAGATCTTCCATTCTAAGTCAAGCCTTCAGATGAACACTGACCTGCCAGACCTCTTGACAGGAACCTCATGGCACAACTTCATCCATTAGCACCCAGGCAAAGTGCTTCCAGCTTCCTAATCCTCAGAAATGTGTGTGCAGTTGTGGGTTTTGTCTTTTAAATGCTAAGGTTTGGAGTAATCTGTTATACAGCAATATATAGGGCATCCATAAAAATGAAATGGATCACTAAAAATAAGAGTAAAAATAATGAGTGCAAGACGGGAAAACTATGTATGGAAGCAGTTACAGAAGAAAGCACATATAAAATGACTCAAATGCGGTTTTTATTTTTTAATTTTTTTAATTTTTAATTTTTTATTTTCAAGTGTGGTTTTTAAAGATGAATAGGATAAATAAGGTCTAGATGCAGGAGACAGAGAAAAGCACATAAATGAAGAAAATAATTTGAACAGTGTTATTTCAGTGGGAATAAATTCTGTTGCATTTATTGTAATCATCCTGACTTAGACATTTTAAACCAGATTTGCAGTTTATCTCCACTTTGTCCGCAAAGACTATTTTTTTGGAAAGTTCTACTTTTGAAATGTACATTATATCTTACCATGTAAACTTACATAGGCAAGTTAAATTTTGGGCAGAAAGAACTACAAAGCCCATTTAGTCTGTATTCCAAGTCACTAGATTCTTACAATATATCAATCTACCAACAGAACTGGAGTTTTAACCTTCTAGCTCATGTTTATATCTTTGTATCAAATGATGTATAAGCTCTACCGATAACCCTCTGATAAATAGATGTTTTTGCTATGTATAAACAGATGGCAAAATTCTCCACATGATAAACTTATTTTCTTGATGTGGGTTCTTCTCCCTCAGTTATTTCAAATAGAGGAAGGTTTATATAATTCTCAACCATGTATACCAAATACCAACTGTTTTTTTTCTGTTTTTGTTTGTTTGTTTGTTTTTTCCAGATGAGTTTCCTGAAGTTTGTCCAGGACTATATCTGTCATCCTGATTGAAAACACAAGTGCATGCAATTATTTAAAATATAATCAGGATGCAGGGGCGCCTGGGTGGCTCAGTAATTAAGCGCCTGCCTTCGGCTCAGGTCATGGTCCCAGGGTCCTGGGATCGAGCCCCACATCGGGCTCCCTGCTCAGCGGGAAGCCTGCTTCTCCCTCTCCCACTCCCCCTGCTTGTGTTCCCTCTCTCGCTGTGTCTCTCTCTGTGAAATAAATATATAAAATCTTAAAAAAATTAAAAAAATATATATAATCAGGATGCAGAACTCAACTTTATAAAGTCATAGATGGATAGTCAGGGTCATGAACAAAGCCTGTAAAATATTAGCTTTATTTAATATGTTTGAGATCAATATGCTAAAAACAAAAGAGGAGAATTCAGAAGTCATATATACACACACTGGAATAATGAAATTTGCTTTTCCTCATTTTAGCACCACCTAATTGTGTTTTTTCTCCCTTTCCTCTCTTTTCCATTTACTCAGCATGGCTGCATAAAGTTAACAAGGTCCCCTAGGGATGGGGACCTGATTGTTTTTAATGACTGGAAATACAGAGAAGTGTTACCTGTACTTAATTCTGTGTGAAACACACACAAATATGCATACTTATATCCACATTATTTTATTTCCATCCTCTACTCTGCTGCATAGGAAGAAACAGTCAGCAAAAGTACTTCAAATTTGAGTCATGGAAATGGATCCAGGTATCACCAACTCCAGTGAGAGCTAGGGCAGGCTATTTTCATCAATGAGGTTTCTTCGGAGATGGGTAAGATCAACACATCAAGATATTTATGAATAATAAAATATGAGTGAATTTGCATAAGGAACAGATTCCCATTCCCTTTTTTATCCTTTCTCTCTGAAGACTCAAGTTGTCATCATCTTTGGGAAAAATCTTTTATAAACAATCAGGAAAGACTACAATCTCCAAATGGTAAATAAACAAGTCATTTTGAGTTTTCTACCTTTCTTAAGGGTGAGATATATTGTTGAATGTGAATCAAAGTCATCCTCTCTTGCTTTGGCCCATAGTTTCATCAATAACTAATTTTGGATAATTTGCAAGAGAATATAATCATTGTAGTACAATTTTCCATTGTAGAATGGAAGTAAAAATAAAACCCACATTATGTGGTTATTTGTGTAAATTAAATTAATCCAAATAAGAAATTTATAACAATGTCAGGCAGCAAATTTACAATTACTCTATCTTTACTATTGTATTGTTAGTATGATTCTCATTTTATTGTAGATAAAATGGTTTAAAAGTACTTCAGTTACCCAATTCTGCTGTTATTATTTATCATGTTATAACCTTTCCATAATTAATGTCATTCAATTTGGAGGAACCAAAAAGATATAGAGTGGATATTGAGTGTGATCTGGAAGAATAAAATGGTCTAAATTTACATATATTGGGAGGGGAATACAATGGATATGATTTAAAAAATATTTGTAAGTATAATTTGGAAGAGACTGGGTATGCATTACTTAAAGCGGAATGATTAACAATGTAACTGGTGAAAATTAAAATAAGTGGGATAGTTCATTTATTCCTCATACCGAAGGCATATTTTTTTAATGGTGTTGAAGATTGAATTACAAGTGAGTCTATATTAATATGTGTCTTAATTTTTCTCTACACCCTGAAGCATTCACGACATATTCCTGTGAGTGAAAGGTTGTGTACATCTATATGAACCTCTCATCTCTGCATTGGAAACATGAACAGTGACAAGCATTTGGGGATTACAATCAAGTTACCAGAATTATCTGAATTCTATATCCATCTCTTCCACTTTAGTGAATTTGACAAACTCACTACAGTCCTGTGACTTCATATAAGATATTTCTAATGGCCATTTCATATTTTTATAGTCATCTCAGAAAATTCTGGAAGGGTCTATTATAAGCTTCTGTACTCCAAACAAGAAATGTTAACATAAAAAAATCAGTACTTCTTAAAAACTTGCTCTGTACATATAAGCAAAGTCGGTACAGGAACAACCAAAACTTTATTCACAATTTGTATGTGTGTGTCTATATCTGTGTATGCATGTTTGTGGTTTTGTGTTAATGAATATTTTTGTTTTATTCTAGCATATGAAAGTATTTTTCAAACTTCATCATGAATGTAAGGAGGTTTTCAAAAAAGAGATAATTTAGTCCTTAAGTTATTGAATGCACACAATGGAATGGTACTTGATGATGTTAAAGAATTAGTGTGTCTTTGTGATTTCACTATAATTTTTGTTCTCAAAGCACATTTCTTCTGCTCACATTATCAGTTTAACACTGGCACTCAACATGGCTCAGGAAAATTTAAGCACCATCACTGAGTTGGTCCTTGTTGGATTTTCCAACCACCCTCAAGTTGAGATACCCCTCTTCTTCCTTTTCTCTGGGGTCTACCTGGTCAATCTCTTTGGAAACACAGCTATTATCACTTTGGTGGTAATTGATTACTGTCTCCATACACCCATGTATTTTTTCCTCTGCCACTTGGCCTTTCTCAACATATTTTACACCACAGCTGTGGTCCCCAAGATGCTCTTCAACCTCCTTGCTCTTAAGAAAGTTATCTCTTATGAACTCTGTCTTGCCCAGACCTACATCTCTCTGTTAATGGGAGCAGCTGAGTGCATTGTTTTGGCAATCATGGCTCTGGACCGTTATGTGGCCATTTGTTACCCTCTACGATACCTGCTCATCATGAACTGGTCTGTGTGTGTGCAGCTTGCTGTGGGGGCATGGACCATCAGCTTCTTTGCCTCAGTGGTACCCCTCTACTTCACCATACTTCCCTTATGTAGCCCTTACATTGTTGACCATATTTTTTGTGAAGCACCTGTTCTTCTTCGTATGTTCTGTGCTGATACATCCCTGCAAGAAACCTTGATGGTGATAGGTGCATCTGGTACCCTCTTGCTCCCCTTCCTTCTTATTACTCTCTCCTACTTACGCATACTGGTTGCTGTGATGAGGATGCACTCAGCAGAGGGTAGGAAAAAGGCTTTCTCTGTCTGTAGCTCTCACTTGACTGTGGTGACCATTTATTATGGGACAGGTATGTTCACATACATGAGGCCCAAATCTCTATATTCAGCTGAGGGTGATAAATTAATCTCCTTATTCTATGCTGTCATCAATCCTGCTTTGAACCCATTAATCTACAGTCTTAGGAACAAGGAAGTGAATGGAGCCTTGAAGAGAGTATTAGAAAGATTGTCAGTGTCCCAAAGGCAAATGATTACTATCTTGAGATGCCAGTAGACAGAATTTTATACTTTAATATACTCTTTAAAAACAGACAGTCACTTAATTAGCTACAACTATGTAAGAATTATTGCAAATATACAATATCATTCATTACAGACACCCTTTTGTGACCTTCCTTTTAATGTTTAATGACTAATGTTAACAGATTATTTTATTAAATATTGCTATATATCAGTTCTTTACTAAACAACATGCAAGTATAACTTATGAGGAAAAAAATGGAATTGAAATTTCAAGGTAGGTTTTGGATTCCATAATTTCACATAGACTCTATATTTTATAATTAATTACCTTATGATATTTGTACACATTTTCCTTATTAATCAAATGTCATAACGTTCTCTTTATTTACCCTTTACTCAGTCTATGAAATTATAATTTATGATTCATCTCTTCATCTTTAAGCAGGTAATTCCTCACACATCTGTCCAATTCTAGTGTTTTGAATACCTCACTACATCCCCTCAAACTTGTACAATTTCTCAAGTAATTCCTATCTCAGAAATGTATTTAATATGAGTATTGCAAAGCTCAAGTCAATCATCACTTTCTACATCAATTCTTTCTTGAAAACCTTCTTACCTTGCTGTAAATTCTATTTCCTTTGATCCAAGATTTTAAACTTTAGCTCTTTTATTGTAAGGTGTATTTTATTTTCTCACATGTTTTTTGACAGCCATTAAGTAATTTATTTAGGCCATGCATAGAATATTGACTATCCATAGAAATCTCATAATCTTACTCATTAGTACACATTGACTTCTAACTGCAGCACAGGGAAATAAAGCCCTAGTGAACTGAAGGGCCAACAGAAAGCCTTCTTTCTAAGGGTCACTTATGCTGAGTCACAAAGAATGGGAAAATTCACCAAGTGTACATGTCAAAAAGAGAAACTGTAAATGGAGGTGTAGAGTGAGAAAAACAAACAAACAAAAACAAACACCAAAAACAGTGAAAATAGTTCTTTGTATCTTGGCTGAACTCTACACTGTCCTCAAGGCATATATGCATTTTGTTAATTTAATAAACAGAACAGGTCTTAGCACTTTTAAAAGGATTTATTTATTTAATTTAGAGAGAGAGAGAGCATGAGAGTGACAGGAGGAGCAGAGGAGAGAGAATCTTAATCATATTCTACACTGAGCATGGAGCCCAATGAGGGGCTCTATCTCAGAACTCTGAGATCATGACCTGAGCAAAAACCAGCAGTCAGTTATACAAGCACCCCAGCATTTTGCTTTTTCTTCTCTTAATGTCAAGTTCCTGTGTGGTCTTTATCTGTTGAAATAAATCTCATGTTTTACCTAATTGTACATTAAAATATGATTTTATGTGTCTGATTGCCCACATAAATTTGGAGAAAGTGTTTTGTTTTAAGATTTTATTTATTTGGGGCGCCTGGGTGGCTCAGTCATTAAGCGTCTGCCTTCGGCTCAGGTCATGATCCCAGGGTCCTGGGATCCAGCCCCGCATCGGGCTCCCTGCTCAGCAGGAAGCCTGCTTCTCCCTCTCCCACTCCCCCTGCTTGTGTTCCTGCTCTTGCTATCTCTCTCTCTGTCAAATAAATACATAAAATCTTTATAAAAAAAGATCTTTTTTTTATAAAGATATAAAAAAAAGATATATAAAATCTTTTATAAAAAAAAATCTTTTTTTATAAAGATTTTATGTATTTATTTATTTAGATCATGCAAGCAGTCGGGGAGGGGCAGAGAAAGAAGGGGAGAATCTTAAGCAGACTCTGGTCTGAGCACAGTGTACCACAGGGGGTTTGATTTCATGATCCTGAGATCATGACCTGAGAAGAAACCAAGAGTTAGAAGATTAACCAACTGAGGCACCCAGGTGATCCAGACAAAGTTATTTTTATTCCCCAAATGTTATATGTAATGATTGTATTTTTGACCAGTTGAAATTAAACTATAAAAAGGATTACGTATGCATAGTAAATAAAATAAAATAAAATAATATTAAACTGAAAGTTTTTCTTATCTTACTATTTTTAAATGGAAAATCCCTCATTTCATATAATGTCTACCTTTCTTTCCCCAAATATCATGTTCTCCATTTTCTATTTTTGTGGCAATTGTGACCATTTAAAAAAAAATAGCACAATTCATGATTAGAGCTCTGGTACCACAATTGAAAGTCACTTAAACCTCATTTTCTGCACACATAATTTAAAAATAGAAAAACAAAAATATTTCTTATCAGCTATTAAGAGGGTTACAGGACACTTTGCTATAAATTGTCATAAGTTCTTAGAAAATCAAGTATCCTATTAGCACCCAAAACACTGAATTTCCAAAGCATTTTGTTCTTTTTCTTTAAACTCATGTGCCACAAATATATTTTGGAACCACCTGCATAATCTTTTTTTTTTTTTTAAGATTTTTTTATTGTTATGTTAATCCCCATACATTACATCATTAGTTTTAGATGTAGTGTTCCGTGATTCATTGTTTGTGCATAACACCCAGTGCTCCATGCAGAACGTGCCCTCCGCAATACCCATCACCAGGCTAACCCATCCTCCCACCCCCCTCCCCTCTAGAACCCTCAGTTTGTTTTTCAGAGTCCATCATCTCTCATAGTTCGTCTACCCCTCCGATTTCCCCCCCTTCATTCTTCCCCTCCTGCTATCTTCTTCTTCTTCTTCTTTTTTTTCTTAACATATATTGCATTATTTGATTCAGAGGTACAGATCTGAGATTCAACAGTCTTGCACAATTCACAGCGCTTACCAGAGTAAATATCCTCCCCAGTGTCTATCACCCAGTCAGCCCATCCCTCCCACCCCACCCCCCACTCCAGCAACACTCCGTTTGTTTCCTGAGATTAAGAATTCCTCATATCAGTGAGGTCATATGATACATGTTTCTCTGTTTGACTTATTTCGCTCAGCATAATACCCTCCATTTCCATCCACGTCACTGCAAATGGCAAGATCTCATTCCTTTTGATGGCTGCATAATATTCCATTGTATATATATATACCACCTCTTCTTTATCCATTCATCTGTCGATGGACATCTTGGCTCTTTCCACAGTTTGGCCATTGTGGACATTGCTGCTATAAACATCAGGGTGCACGTACACTTTTGGATCCCTACTTTTGTATCTTTGGGGTAAATACCCAGTAGTGCAATTGCTGGGTCATAGGGTAGCTCTATTTTCAACTTTTTGAGGAACCTCCATACTGTTTTCCAGAGTGGCTGCACCAGCTTACATTCCCACCAACAGTGTAGGAGGGTTCCCCTTTCTCCGCATCCCTGCCAACATCTGTCATTTCCTGACTTGTTAATTTTAGCCATTCTGACTGGTGTGAGGTGGTATCTCATTGAGGTTTTGCTTTGGATTTCCCTGATGCCGAGCGATATTGAGCTCTTTTTCATGTGTCTGTTGGCCATTTGGATGTCTTCTTTGGAAAAATGTCTGTTCATGTCTTCTGCCCATTTCTTGATTGGATTCTTTGTTCTTTGGCTATTGAGTTTGATAAGTTCTTTATAGATTTTGGATACTAGCCCTTTATCTGATACGTCATTTGCAAATATCTTCTCCCATTCTGTCGGTTGTCTTTTGGTTTTGTTGACTGTTTCCTTTGCTGTGCAAAAGCTTTTTATCTTGATGAAGTCCCAATAGTTCATTTTTGCCCTTGCTTCCCTTGTCTTTGGCGATGTTTCTAGGAAGAAGTTGCTGCGGCTGAGGTCGAATAGGTTGCTGCCTGTGTTCTCCTTTAGGATGTTGATGGACTCCTGTCTCACATTGAGGTCTTTCAACCATTTGGAGTCTATTTTTGTGTGTGGTGTAAGGAAATGGTCCACTTTCATTCTTCTGCATGTGGCTATCCAATTTTCCCAACACCATTTGTTGAAAAGACTGTCTTTTTTCCATTGGACATTCTTTCCTGCTTTGTCAAAGACTAGTTGACCATAGAGTTGAAGGTCCATTTCTGGGCTCTCTATTCTGTTCCATTGATCTATGTGCCTGTTTTTGTGCCAGTACCATACTGTCTTGATGATGACAGCTTTGTAATAGAGCTTGAAGTCCGGAATTGTGATGCCACCAGCTTTGCTTTTCTTTTTCAACATTCCTCTGGCTATTTGAGGTCTTTTCTGGTTCCATACAAATTTTAGGATTATTTGTTCCATTTCTTTGAAAAAAGTGGATGGTATTTTGATGGGGATTGCATTGAATGTGTAGATTGCTCTAGGTAGCATTGACATCTTCACAATATTTGTTCTTCGAATCCATGAGCATGGAACGTTTTTCCATTTCTTTGTGTCTTCCTCAATTTCTTTCATGAGTATTTTATAGTTTTCTGAGTACAGATCCTTTGCCTCTTTGGTTAGATTTATTCCTAGGGATCTTATGGTTTTGGGTGCAATTGTAAATAGGATCGACTCCTTAATTTCTCTTTCTTCTGTCTTGTTGTTGGTGTATAGGAATGCCACTGACTTCTGTGCATTGATTTTATATCCTGCCACTTTACTGAATTCCTGTATGAGTTCTAGCAGTTTTGGGGTGGAGTCTTTGGGGTTTGCCACATAAAGTATCATATCATCTGCAAAGAGTGAGAGTTTGACTTCTTTTTTGCTGATTTGGATGCCTTTTATTTCTTTTTGTTGTCTGATTGCTGTGGCTAGGACTTCTAATACTATGTTGAATAGCAGTGGTGATAGTGGACATCCCTGCCGTGTTCCTGACCTTAGAGGGAAAGCTCTGTTTTTCCCCATTGAGAATGAAATTTGCTGTAGGTTTTTCATAGATGGCTTTTATGATATTGAGGTATGTACCCTTTATGCCTATACTCTGAAGAGTTGTGATCAAGAAAGGATGCTGTACTTTGTCAAATGCTTTTTCTGCATCTATTGAGAGGATCATATGATTCTTGTTCTTTCTTTTGTTAATGTATTGTATCACGTTGATTGATTTGCGGATGTTGAACCAACCTTGCAGCCCAGGGATAAATCCCACTTGGTCGTGGTGAATAATCCTTTTAATGTACTGTTGGACCCTATTGCCTAGTATTTTGGTGAGAATTTTTGCATCCATGTTCATCAGGAATATTGGTCTGTAGTTCTCCTTTTTGATGGGGTCTTTGTCTGGTTTTGGGATCAAGGTAATGCTGGCCTCATAAAATGAGTTTGGAAGTTTTCCTTCCATTTCTATTTTTTGGAACAGTTTCAGAAG